>NW_024609857.1:160405284-160636478 GCF_016920785.2 Ixodes scapularis
CAGACATCGAAACTGACCAGTCAGTAAGAAATCAGACTAATAAATTATTTCCAGCGTCTTCAAGTTTTCTTTGTAGGGTCCATGATTACAGGCACATCATATGCACCAACAAAAACGCAACCCGGAAGTGAAATTTCTAGCTTGACTAATTCTTTGAATATTGTACCTGTACATTATTACCTTTCTTGGTTTCGTAAGCCGAGTTCCAGCAAAGTAAATTTCGGTTCAAAATTCTATTGTGCAAGGAGCAGTGGCAATCGGCATGATTCAGGTACCCTGCACAGCGCTACCTTCTCGTCAAATTGGATATTTAACACGCAAAATTAGCTTTTGACGAACTTTGTAATTTCTAGAATATCGTAACTCTATCTTAAATTTCGTAACTCTAATATTTTAGACCTCTCACTTCTTCTAATTATGTTTCGTCATAATTTTTGTTTTTTTTACAAGACAGTTTTCATCAAGCAAACTTGTTGGGACACCCCCAATTTAATTTGTACCATTATTAAAGGGATACTGACAGGTATTTATGCTCGCGAAGGTTTTCATTTCCACATGGACAACAACCCACAACACGATTTGCGCCTCAAAATTTCGTTTTCTTTCCACCCGAAAACCGGCGATCGAGAACTGGCAGGTTTGAGTCGCGCTCTCTCTCTTCTCCGTGGTCACGCGGCAGTTTTCTATGGTTCAGACACAACCACCAAAAGATAATCAACGTCGTGGGTCATCGAAGGGACACACTCAATACTAAAAATAAACAAAAAATAGATACTCTTTTCTTTTTTTTTTTTTGTGGCTCTAGAAAAAATTTTAGATACGTTGACTGAAGAAAGGAAAAAAAAAGTTTCGCAGCCACGTGGTTTCTGATAACGTTCTCCTCTATATTTCTTTCTCTTCCCCAGTCCAGTTGCGGTTTCGGTTTGGACCATTTGCGTTCTTTGACTTTGATGAAAGGAAATAAAACACTTATTTAAAAAAAAAAAAAAAAAAGAGAGATAGAGGTGAATTCTGAGGTATTTTTTATTCTGTGAATCTTAATATCACGTTCGTTTTCCCTGAAGGTGTAACTAAACGCGAGAAAGCACGGAAAACCTCCGACCAGTCGTGACGTCATACTAGGATCTTTGCAACGTTGGATCTTTGGGCCGCCAAGCGTGTCGGTCCTGTGGGCAGCGCGTGCAATTATTCCCCCGGACTGACATCGGTCGTGACGACTCTTTCTGACCTTTATGACAATAGCAAGAGTACGCTTGCATCAACGCGTGCAGAGCTCTGAAAAGCGCTGAAGATGCGCAAGAGCGGAGATTCCGACAACTCCTAATATGACGTCACGCCCCGGGAAGGAGAAGCTTCAGCACTACTTGGAAAATTAATTTCTGCTACCTCCGTGCACCAAATTGAAAAATAATCTTGACATTCGTGGTCTTGGAGACCAAATGAAGACGATTAAGGTGTTTTTCCTCAAATATAGCAGCTTCAGTTTCCCTTTAAAAATATATGTGACGCTGTAGCAAAATATTAATTGGGTAGTCTTCTGACAACCATAATAAATCGCCTAAAAATAAAAAAAAAATGTTTTGGGGTGTGTTTAATTGTTAATTTATAACCACGCAAAACAGCATCTCTTGAATCATCCGATACTCCGTTCCATTTTACGGCGGATCACAGCGGACGCTACGAGCCAACCCGGCCAATCCAGTGCGGTGAAATTGCCACGTGACTATGCTCTCCAGGCGTCAGCTGCATACCTCTCAGAGGTCACTCCTAGCGTCAGTTCAGCATAGATATGCTGCGCATATTAAAATTGAGATTATTGTTGATTGTTACTAAAATGAACAAGAAATGTATTTTATGTATTGGAAAAAAAAACATTTTGCCAAAATTAAAACTGCAGTAGTGTTCCTGCTACCAGGCTTCCCGCAAAAATTATTGATTAAATTTTTTGATAATAAAATCAACGCAAAGGCGCAGCGTGCTGGACAAGAATAACGATAATAATTCCAGGAGAAGTGGAACAGAGGACAAACCTTCAATCACGGCTGAGACCGGTGCGTGACAAAAAAAAAAAATCCGCCTGTTTCTTTCTGGTATCGAACCATGGACCTCTCTGTTTCCATGAAGCGCTCTACCAACTAAAGCAACCAGGACTTTCTTTCTTTTTTTTTTTTTTTTTTTTTCATACACCAGAGTCGATTAGCTGGCCGCGGTGTACGAGATCGCCGCCAAGATACCGGAGGACAGCCGTCAGGACTTCGTAGCGGCAGGGTCAAGAGCTGTGTGCTTCCATGGTGAGACAAGGAAAACCAAGAATGCTGCCACCCCAGCTATCAAGGAACTTCAGTCCGCTGAGCTGAGAGTTCTCCAAGCGGACAAGACGGGCGGTTTCGTCATCCTCAACAAAGAACAAATGCAGGAGAAGACCGACGAAGCGCTGAAAAAGAACTTTCTTCCTCTCAAGTCGAGGCCATCCGGTTCCCTCAGGTCTCAGGTGAAGGCGCTCTGCGACTCCTCCAACCTCCCTTCTCTAAAAAGTGCCATTCTTGCTCCCGCTAAACAGTACCTATCCATTTTCTTTTCTGCCAAGACACATAAGCCTGGAGTGCCATTCCGTAGCATTATTTCAGAAACAGGGTGCTGGCAGAAGCCCTTGGCGATGTTTTTACAAAAACAACTCGAAACCTTGGACCTTCCTCAACCTTTCCGACTAAAGAATTCCGAGGACCTTATCCCAACGTTAGATAACTTGCATATCGGTACGGAAACTGTTGGAGTGTTCTCTCTTGATGTAGTAGATTTGTATTATAGTCTCAATGTGAAAACCCTTCTGGGGCTCGTATCCGAAGCTGTGCACTTAAGAGGCGTTATAGATTTTCAAAATTCCTGTGGCATCTCACTCTCAGCATTTCTAGAGTTGATTCGCCTGTATCTTCAGTCCACCCTAGTCGAACACGAGGGCAAAGTATTCCTTCAAAAATCCGGTGTGTGCATAGGGTCGTGCCTAGCGCCCATCCTAAGCGAAATCTTTATGTTTCACGTTGACACAAAGGTTCAATCAATCCTTGAGCAGGAATTTCCCGAAGCCTTGGTTTTTCGCTACGTAGATGATTATCTTATCATTCATTCCACTAATTCAGATACCGCAGCGATTGAGAGCGTTTTCCAGAAGAACTCCTTCGGGCTCACGTTCACAAAAGAGACCCCTTCATCTGAGGGATTACAGTTCCTTGATCTGAGATTGGTCCCCACCAGTGTCGGGATCTGCTGGTCCAATCAGCAGAGGTCTGCGAAGCCTGTCCTGCCGCTCAGCAGCTCGCACTCAAAAAACGTAAAAACTGGCATTGTCCGAAACCTTATTGCTGCTGCCAAATCCAAGTCGTGTCACCACCTTTCCGCAACTAGTCTGTCCAATCAGATAGGCCGCCTTCTCAAGGCAGGTTACCCAAACGACTTGATCGAGCTTACCATCAAAAGACTTGTCACAGGGCCTCAATCCAAAAAGCCGCCTCCAAGGTCCCTCTTCGCGTGCATCCCCTACATTCATAACTTTTCGCATCGACTGAAATCAATAGCTCAGGGCTTAAACACCAACGTGGTTTTCTCGTGTAAGTTTAAATTGGCATCTATTTGCAAAAAAGTCAACAGCCCAGGACCGGCGCCCCCTTGCCAAAAGAACCACAAAACCTGTTACGTTCCTTGCCGCAAAGAGTGTGACGGTTCAGAGTTCATTCACCACCCGATCGCCAAACACGCATCGGAATGTACTTCCTGCTCGGCCGTCCTTTCCTCTACTACAAGAATCGGGGGTCACCCCTCGAGGTATGGTCGGGAGATTCTGGAAGCCTTCGCCATGTGTCGATCCAAGGACAACATCGGCTCCCCTTCCATTGCCCTTTCGGGGAAAGAGATAAGATTTCTTAGTTCGGAGCTATCTCCCCCGACTTTCCCGACAGCGACGACGCACCCTTGACGGCATAGTGCTCCTCCTTTCCACCCCCCCCCCCCCCCCCCCCCCCCTTGGTGTTATTAAATGTTGTTGCCAGTTGGAAGTTTGTGTTTGTCCATCCTTTCTTGTTTTCTTCCTCAAGTTTACCGAACATTACACCTTATTACATATGCATGATCCAGTTAATTCACATAGACGTTTGAGCATTGTACAGGGTAGAGCACTATATAGACGCTTTGCACACGCGCCAGATTGAGCCGCCATAGCTGACCTTCTCCTGTTTTACCGAGATGCCGAGCCACCGAAGCGGGCGTTATTGAGCCTCCAAAGAGGTCTATGATGGGGAAAAGAACGCAGTAGCACCTAAAGTCGCAAAAACCTATTCTGCTGTGGCAATGATGACGTGAAGAGCCGGAATAAGAGGAAACAAAAACTGAAGGTCGCTTATGGCGGCGCCCATGAACAGCTGCTGCAAAGCGTCTTAGTAGCGCAATCCTTTGAACTCCGTGTTTTGCCGACAACATGGCCGACAGAGCGGATCGGCGCGAGTCACGTGGTACTCAGGGTTCCCGGAGGCGGCCAGCCCTGTGGGAGAATACATGGAGATCGACTCAACACGGCTGATTAAAAAATGAACGCCGAGTTCACACTTTTCAAAACTCGTCTGTCGTGAATTTAGTAAAGCACTAAACATTTTATCAAAGTTTTAATAATATCGGATGCGTGTGCAAATTTTGAGAAGGCTATTTCCAAGTCAATGACGTTTGAAGCAGACGATTTTTGCTCGCAGCGGAGATGGGCTTTTCGGGTTGGCCGGAGCGGGTCACGTGAATGGTGTGACGTCACCGTGTCGTCTGCTGCATGATGCCACTCAGGCAATTTTTTTTAAAAAGTCACGTCCTTGCGGGGCACAAAACTTAGCGAAAATTATTCTAAAATGTTCCATTATTATGTCAAAAACGATTGCCATTCCGTACATCCCCACAATACTGAAGAAACAACAATTTTCTCACGTTCTCCATGCATTTCTGACCGCAGTTGGAACCTCCGGGCGTTCGCCACTAGTCGCCGAGAGGCGGCGTTCTAGATTGCGCTACTAAACGGCTCTGCGCTAGGGGTGTCGCGAACTTTTGTCGAACCAGATTTTTCGATCGAACTTTCGGGATTCGACTGGGTCGAACCGGTTCGACGAACCTTCGAACTTTTCACCAAAATCGACCGGTTCGACTTTGTGGACAGTGTGGCCAGACCTTGACACAAGCATGTCTAGGTTTGGAGAATTTTTTTTTTTAAGAAAAGGGTTATTTTATTTTATAAACAGTTGCAATTTAAAGAAACTAATTCTAATCACTGAAGAGGTTAATAACTTAATTGTTTTGTACTGTATTAAGTGAAATAACCAATCAGCGCTGCCCTTAATTTATTTCTTAGCCATCACCATCCAATCCGAAGCCAACTGGCCAGCCTGTCGCGCATGCGCACATGAGTCGAACCTTAATACAAGGTTCGTCGAATTTTCTACTAAAAGTTCGAAAAAGTCGAACCTGGTCGAACTCGAACCTCGGCCGGTTCGCGACACCCCTACTCTGCGCTACTCTGCTCCGAAGTAGACCTGTGCGCCGGCCAGAAATCGCCGGCGGCGGCGCGCCGGTGTTTGTACCTCCGGCGGCGGCGTGTTGACGGCGCGGGGATCAACGGATCGGCGGCGGCGCGGCGCGGAAGAGGGAGGGGAGGGGGGTGTAAATTAGAGTGTGAGGGGGAAAGAGAAAGGAGTCATTTGAGTTGGGAGGCACTCACTTGATCGAATGACGTTTTAGCGAACGCCCACGTTTGACCGAATGACACTTTAGCGAATAGTCGGACGCCGCGAAGCGGCGTTTTCGGGTGGGCCAAATGGGTTCACATTTTTGTAATGAGCCGCCGCGGACTGTCGCCGCGAAGCGGCGTAAAGCGCAGCGCGGCGGACCGGTTAACGCGCGCCCCCGTTATTCCCTAAAACGACCATTCGCTCAAATGTCGCTGTTCGCTAAAATGTCATTCGCTCATGTGATATGGACCCTTTGAGTTTAGAAAACAAGATACAAATACCATAAAAAGAAACACGCTTTTTTTTTTTTTTCTTGAGAGTTACGTTGCTTTCGCTGTGAAGAGTGCGTCCGTTAGAAGAATCAGGTACTCCGGCGTCTTGTTTATTCTCTTTTGTAAGAGAATATGCCGCCGGCCGCAGCCGAGGCGCAATATCCTCCGCAAGACTACTGTAGCAAGACGAGGAGTGACGACAACAGGTACTTTATCACCGCGTTCGACCTCACCACTCGCTTGTCGCGCGCCCCGTGCCTGACAAGTCGACCGAGCACGTCTTCCGATTTTTAGAACTCGTACTCTCATTCGGTACGCCGCAAGCCGTCATCACCGAAAATGACAGGGTCCTAACCTCACGTTTGGCTTCGCGGTACTTCACTGACAGGCACATTCAGAACATCCTAACAGTACCTTACGCTCCCGAAGTTAACGGCTTTGTCGAACGCACCAACGGAGAAATCCTTTCATGTCTGCGAAAGAACGTCTACGGCGACATCGACCACTGGCTAAATAAGTGAACGAGCAGCCGCACGCCGAACTCCAGACGTACCGTTCGACTTTGTCCCACGTCGACCAATGGAATTTTCCCGGCTTCCCGACCAGGTCGGCGACGTCCACGCGAACCACGACGCTGCAAACGCGAACCTCGCTTACTACCTTCACGGCATGAAGTGTCCTACGATGCTAAACATCGACCAGCTCCATACAACGTCAAGGATAGGGTATGGCACACGAACGGCCTTCGTACCTTGAAACTTGGCCCGCCTTTCCACGGACCGTATGTTATCACCACCAACGTGGACAAGCAAACCTACACCAATTTCCAGGTTTAACCCGCATGGCACACCGGACTGCCGCCAAACTGCCGCGCGACAACTTTTTTTTTTTTTTTTTTCCCCCCCATGAACAACCAGCGATTGACGTCGATTTCAGCGCAACTCGCTTTGCGCCGCGCAGATCCTCCGGTTACACGCGCTTCACGCCGACGGCGCCCTCCACGATGGCTAGACGAATAACAGAGGATCACAACAACATTAACAAAAATATGCGAGGACGCAAAGATTGTGAGCTCGGGAGTGTAAGCTAATACGCTGGCGGCAAAGACCCGTAAGGAGAGCCTCCCCGCCTCGACCGGATGGGAGCCCGACTGCAGCTCGACTTCGACCCCCGATGCTGCATCCCGGCGTGGGAAAGAGCAAGGAGAACCCTTAGGTGCACAAGATACGGAATGATAAAAATAACGGACAAGACAAGATGTCTCAAACACAGCTTCTATACCCGTTTTCACGTCAAGAACCCTAGTAAAAAAAAAATTAAATAAAGTCCGACTTTTCGCGAACCATTACTATTTTTCATCTTTATGTGAAGAATTAAGATATATGTAGGTGAATTCTACTATATATATTATCCAGACGTACAGGTTTCAGCGCCAAAATCATCGCTTTTTTCCTCCGACAACCAAATCTCGTAAGACTTCGCGTCGTGTATACGAACAATGCTCAAAACTTTCTTTTTTTCTTGAAAAAACGGGTATAGTTTATTTGAACAACGAACGCTCTTATATATACGTCAAGATTCTCGCCACAAAAAAAAAGAAAAGAAAAAAAAAACAGCAAAAAACTTTACTACAACCTAAAAAAAAGTGTATCACCTTGATGAATTATTTTCATCATTCTTGTCCAGCTCGCTTGCCCCTTTGCATTCAATTGCATTATAATGTATCACCTTACACCCTTTTGTCCCATATAATGCACCCCAAAACTTTAGTTCGACGTACAGCGCACTATAGTCGAACAGACGGCCTCAAATTTTACGAGGGGCTTGATAACGGTGTCATATAACTTATTGAATAACTAAAGTACGTATCAAAGACCGCACAATAAAAACACTGAGGTTTTGCAGTAAAGCCAAAAAAACCCCGAGGTTTCTTTTTTTTTTTTTTTGTAGTCAGTAACACGTACATTAGCTATTTTAATAAGTTGTACGCCACGGCTATCGAGCCTCTCGTGAAAGTTAGTACCCAAATCGACGTCAGTGCGCTGTACGTCGAACTGAAGGTTTGGGGTGCATTCTATGGGACACCTTTTTTTTTTTTTTTCGAGTGTAGGTCACTGAAAGCCGGACACTCAGACACATACAAATGATTCATGGTCACATCACACATCAACCAGCCACCCTGGCGACCTCGCTTAATGAATGACCAGACACATGCGATAACAGGCAATTCCATCACAACCCTTACTATAATATGAATATAATACACGCGTGACGAGATGTCCCTACAGCGCGCAATTCGCTTAACGAGTGTCGATGAAACGATCGTGTCGACAAAACGTGTTTCCGGGAAACGTCTGCCCATGAAAAGTTGTCCACGATACGTAATTCCACGAAACGAGTTTCGACGAAATGAGAGGGTCCCGTACACCACTCGTGCCTGAAAAGTTACATCTGGGTTCTTATGTTTATTTCTGGCAGCCCTGAGGACCGCCAGAAAGGGGGTTAACCTTTCTAATTTGTGATAAGCTTTGAAAAATAAATTTACACCGAACCACTTTGCCGCTGATATAAAGTTATGAGAGATTCCATGGTTGTAAGGCACACACACAGCATTCTTCACAACCGTTTTTTCCACAGGAGCCGGATTAAACTTTCAGCACCTTGAGCACGACTCTAAATTACATCGTGGTGGTGGCCCGCTTCCAAACGACGCATCTTTTGCAACTCAACTGGCTCTCCAACCTAAAGCATACGAGACTTTTTACAGGCGTTATCTTTCGCAGACGCAATTACACCACTCTTAACTATTTTTAAGTGACAGCTGTCAACTTCTAACATAGACGCTGCCAACAGAGGCTTTGCTGATTCCTTGCCCCACCTCCAGCACAGGTCCTTTTCCGCGTGTGAAACAGGATGCCTATAAGCACTCAATTCGACTGTTGCAACCGCAGGGTTGTGCGGTCCTGTCTACAAGGACCGCACAACCGTGTCAACGTGAACATCAATCTCGTTTTAAAAAATCTCGGACAACATTGGAGCAATTCACGACCCGATGCACACTCCCTCTTTGTGAATAAAAAGAGAACCATCAAAGTCTACGGCAGTGGACTCTAAATAAAACTCTATAATGCTCATAAAACTATCTATATCAATCCCAGAGGCAGACTGCAACTTCACTAGATTATCATCACACCACCTCCTGACCCTTATTAACAGCTCCGACTTATCCATAGAGTAATAGCATTGATGTCTACAGGTGTCCCATCACACCTTCTCCCATGATGCGGATTCAATATTTCAATCAATTGCTCAGAGTTTTTGAGTGACAATGGACTGTTGCTCCGCTCCTATCAGCCATTTCTGGATAAAAATCGACGACACCTTCTGCCAAGCTCCATTTTGGTTCACAACTATTCTAACAATTACACGAGGATATGTGATTGTTAGAGTTGTGCTCAAGGTGTTAGGAACGTTTAATCCGGCTCCTGTGGAAAAACCGGTTGTAAAGAATGGTGTGTGTGTGCCTTACTATACCTTGGAATCTAGCTCTCTTAACTTTATATCAGTGGCAGAGAGGTTCGGTGTAAATTTAGTTTCCAAAGCTCAGCACAAATTAGAAAGGTTAGCCTCCTTTTCGGGTGGTCCTCAGGGGTGCCACAAAAAACACGTTACAACACGTGCCGGAACTATTGATGGCGTCCGCCTAAGTGCCTAGGGAGAACACTGGAAGAAGCAAATGATGGTTTGCACACGCAGTCATGCGTGGCTTCAATTGACTTGGCATAAAAAGAGACAGTGTATTTGCGGCCTACGGCGGGGCCACGGATTGGTTGAGATGTGGTGCGGTGACGCAGTGTGTATCTACACTGAGGCTCTTGGGTTAAATCAGTTGAAAGTAAGCGCTCTGTGGTGTTCTTCCTCTGTCTATGTCTTAAAGCGCAATAATGTTTTCTCACGTACAATACCAACTCGCCCAACACGACGACTCGGACTAAGAGTTGTTTTAAAATAAAGTATTTCTCTCTCTTTCTCTCTCTCTCTCTCACCCAACAATCAGCAATGGTAGGAGAGTTCTAAGGGAGACCATGCGTATTTCGACCTCTGGTAATTGTATAAGCACATTGTCCTTGGCATTGGACGGTGATATGAAGCGTATTTTGTGTCTCTAAGGTCTTGTTTTGTGGGTTTTCCGAAAATTGTAAGGGCTCTGCTGGAGCTGGAGTTGCCTGTTATCGCATGTGGCTGGTCAGCCCGCAAGCGAGGTCATCAGGGTAGCTGGTTGGTGTGAATCATTTGGATCTGTCTGAATCATGAACCATATGGGTCTGTGAGTGTCCGGTTCTCGGTGACCTAGTTAAGAGGAGGTGTTTCTTTATTGGTGGTGAGGGTCTTGAGGTATATATAAGAGCGTTCGTTGTTTAAATAAACTAGCAACTGTGTTCGAGACTTGTTGTTTTGTCCATTTCTTTTATCGTTCCGTGTAAAGGAGTAAAAATGAAAGGGAAAAAACATACAGACACCGGCGTATTTATTCATTTTTTTATGCACAATATAGTAGGTGAAACTGATACAGAAGCAGAAAAAAAGAAACACCAATGCTACGCACCCCTCCACCCCCCCCCCCCCCCCCTAAAAATAAAAAAAAAAAAAAAAAAAAAATTGGCGGCGCCGGCGGCGCGCCGGATTTTTTGCCCGGCGGCGGCGGCGGCGGCGTGCTGGCTCTGGGGATTCCTAGAGCTCCTTCGGAGCAGAGTAGCGCAGAGCCGCGGCTGCGTCCTCGTTTGCGGTCCCTCGATTTCTGCCCGACGACATTGCACTCGTGTCGTGACAATTTTGGCGGCAGCGGAGGTGGCGACAGTGGCGTCCTGTTCTACCGTAGGTCTCGCTCTAGCAATATACGGCTCTGGAGTAGCGCAATCTAGAACGCCGCCTCTCGGCGACTAGCGGCGAACGCCCGGAGGTTCCAACTGCGGTCAGAAATGCATGGAGAACGTGAGAAAATCGTTGTTTCTCCAGTATTGTGGGAATGTACGGAATCGAAATCATTTTTGACATAATAATGGAACACTTTAGAATACTTTGCGCTAAGTTTTGTGCCCCGCAAGGACCTGACTTTTTTTAAAAAATTGCCTGAGCGGCATCATGCAGCAGACGACACGGCGACGTCACACCATTCACGTGACCCGCTCCGGCCAACCCGAAAAGCCCATCTCCGCTGCGAGCAAAAATCGTCTGCTTCAAACGCCATTGCCTTGGAAATTGCCTTCTCAAAATTTGCACACGCATCCGATATTGTTAAAACTTTGATAAAGTGTTTAGTGATTTACTAACTTCACGACAGACTAGTTTTGAAAAGTGTGAACTCGCCGTTCATTTTTTAATCAGCCGTGTTGTGTCGATCTCCATGTATTCTCCCATAGGGCGGGCCGCCTCCTGGAACCCTGAGTACCACGTGACTCGCGCCGATCCGCTCTGTCGGCCATGTTGTCGGCAAAACACGGGGTTCAAAGGACTGCGTTACTCTGCTCCGTAGGAGCTATATAGTGCTCTAGGGATTCCGGCGGCGGCGCAGGGCGGCGAGAGCAAAACAGGCGGCAGCGGCGGCGCGGCGCGGCGGCGCACAGGTCTACACCGAAGGAGCTATATAGTGCTCTAGTACAGGGGTGGAAGTATGGTGCCTGGAACGCGTCTCCGACTGGTGTGTTTACCGGGTTCAAAAAAGTGGTCCCTCGATTTCCGCCTGATGACGTCATAGAAGTGTCATGCTGTCGCCTGTTGCGACCCTGGCGGCGCCCCAACAGTTGTGGTAAAGTGGCAGACGCCTGTTCCGCTGCAGGTCGCTTTCCACTGTGACAGTTCACGGAAGATGGAGCAGCCGGAAGTTGGGACGCCTAAAGGGAGCAGTGTGCTTTGATGGGCTAGTTGGTTCATGACTAAATGGAACAGCGCGGAACATAGGACAGAAAGAACAGGACAACACGAGCGCTGACTTACAACTGACTGTTTAATGAGAAGCGAAGGAAGAAGAAGAAATAAGAAGCGAAGGAAGAAGAAGAAGAAATATACTGAAAATAAGGATTAAAACAATATACTTGCAATGAAAATAACTAAAAGATGAGGGAAAAGCAAAACAAAAACAAAAGTGAAGAAAAGAAAATAAATTTTTAGAAAAAGCTTTTTCTAAAAAGTTATTTTCTTTTCTTCACTTTGGTTTTTGTGCTTAAAGCACTTTGTGCTTAAAGCACGATGCTTAAAGCTGCATATGTACGAGTGACTGTGGTATTCTAAAGATATAAAATAAACATTGTATTTTGCATCTGAATTTTTCTCAGATGTCACTAGCCTTGTATTTTGTTACTAAACATGATATAGGGCTTTTTAAGCAGTGATTGAACATGTGTATTCTTTATTAAACAAAAACTGTAGTCGGCGAAGGTAGCTTATCTGACACCTTGCAGTGGTTGAGTTTTCTGGATATATGTTTACAATTGGTCTATTAAATAGACGTTTTTGTACTGGCGTGGCTCAAGTTGTGCTTTTATTGTCGGGGCCTCCCATATAAAGTCTATCATGACTCTGCCTGCTGCCGGAATGGTTCTCAAAGCCTTTCCTTTGCATAAATTGCCAATATTACACATTTCAATGTAATAGAAATGGAAAGGTATGTATGTATGTTGCTTGAAAATTATTCTGGAATGTGCATGCATATATTTTTGCTACATTTTCACATTTAGAAACAACAAATCACTTTTAGACACCTGTTCGACCTCCGTGACCTGCTCCAAAACCTATTTTTACGGCTACAAAACTTACTTTTGCTGCTCCCGAGCTGCTCTAAAGCGAGCCTTTTACTGCTCCAAAACTGCTCCAAAGTGGGACTTTTGCTGCTCCCAGCCCTGCTACAAAAGGCTCTAGCCCGCTTCCACCCCTGATTGTACAATGTATAGTGCTTAATTTCAGCATATAGTTTTTTTTTTTTTTTTTTTTAAAGCGAGTTCTATTGCCGGCCATGACAAAAGACCCGACATTTCAGTGTGTTCTAGGGGCCCTAAACTCGTGAAACACAAAGTTCGGGCCGAAAGTTCGCGGAGCGCGCCGATTGGATGTTGGCGACAAAAGCGCCAAGTCATCATCGTGATTGTCCATTCGGTGCGCTCCCTCAACTTCGGCCCCAACTTCGTGTTTCACGAGTTTAGGGCCCCAGGAGGCTACCGGTGTATGCAAAGCCATCGACAAAGGGGTGGCAAGCAGGTTTGCCCTTTTCTAGCACCAGCGTATGGTACATTCGGGATCTTAAAATGGCGTGCAACCCAAGCTGCAGTAACACTGCTGTGACTTTTTTTTTATTTTTACCTTCCTCAACTTGAAGATATTTCAAGATGTCCCAGTTCAGCTCTGCACTGATGCTAAAAGCATGTCGAAGTCCAGACCAGAATATTTCCGCATTTGTACAGAACAGAAAAACATGTTGTAATGTCTTCGGGAAGGGACACAGTGCACAATTGGCCGACCACGCTACAAAGAGCCCTTTGCTCTCGGGCCATGTTTAACGGGCAGCACTTCTACGTGAAACTTTACAAAGAAGTCTTTGATGCTTGTTTCTAAGGAAAATTTACGCAATGTTTTAACACTTTTGATCCTTCTGAATTTCCCTGTGTAGGACGATATAATGGGGCCAGAATGACTAGGTCAACAGTATCCCAATACAGATTTTTCCTGTTCACTTGGATTAGGTAGTCCCAGGAAAACCCGGTATGCAAGAAGTCAACCGCCTCTTTAATTTTTTTATAAAATCTGAGTACGGGTACTATTATAGAGGCTTCGTCCGTACTCCACTATGCAGGAGGACAAGTACCGCCCCCGTAGACGTTTTAGTGCTCGTGTTGACACCGGATGAATCTGGTCCCGGAAGAACTGAAAGCGTTGGACCTATTTTTAACTCTAGATTCATGAGCCTCAACCCCCCTTTGAACAGGCTGCTCAGAAACAAATTGGTTCTACGCATTCGCTCAAATAAAGATTGCCAAATGAATGTGGCACAAAGTCTGTTGAGCTTACGAATCTCTATACTTTTCGGGATGGTATGATTTGTGCCGCGTACCATACACTCGAGAAAAAAGATATTTAAGAAAATGCTCTATTGTAAAGGAAAAATACCTTCCGTACCATTCGTTCATTTTCCGGTTAACTTTGTTTAAATTTATGACGCAAGTACTCTTACGCCTGTTGAATACCAATATAATTGTCGAGTGAGCAAGACCACTTTATGCCCATATATTCCTTTGGTTTGGACGTCCACAGGACAAGCCAGGATCCGGTCGATATAGACGTATTCATGGCTGCTCCTGATATCTTACGAAAGTCCTTTATATGATTCACAGCCAGCTCCAGCTCTAGTTTCGACGAACAGATCAAAGCAACGTTATCTGCATAGGCTAGTATTTTGGTCGGCTCGGACCACAAATATTGACATCGAGGGGTTTCCCAGGGAATCGAAATTAGGGGGATGTCTAAACATTTTTAGGGGGGGGGGGGGGGGGGGGAGGGGGGGTCATTGAGAATACAGGAGTCGTTGCGAATTAAGTGGGTGCCTTCAGAAAACACACACACCCTAAGGGGGGATGTACACCCCCCTCCCCCCCCCCCCCCCCCCCCCCCCCTTCGGGTGTGTGTAGGGAAATCACTGTTGACATCGCTCATGACTCATTTTCATAGAGGCTTTAAACATAAAGCAAATAGCAAAGGCGACATCGGGCATCCCTGCCGAACTGACGATTTGACCTCTATCGTGGCAGTTTGTTGTCCGCTCACAAACAGCCGAGTTGTATTGTCTTTGTAGCAAATTTGTATGTGCTCTGTGGACCTTCCTCCTAGGCGGCATCGTTCAAGAAGAGCAAAAAGAAAGAAGTGCGACACTCTGTCGAACGCACTGCTAAGGTCTACCTGCAGTACTCCGCTGTCTCACATGTAACTCTAGCTCATTGTATGCGCGTTTGTAATTATGGATCCGCCTTTAAATCCGTAGGGCTGGTGCTCTCCTACGATGCCACTTAATCCCACCTCCAGACGTTTGGTAAGAATTTTCGCAATAATTTTGTAGTCTGTGGTCAGTAGACTGATCGGTCTCAGATTGTCTGCACTCGTAACGCTGGAGGCAGTGTTTTTCTTCGGGATAAGCACAGTTAATGCTTGTCGAATCAACGGAGGCAGCAAATTACGTTTTAAAATATCCTTATACGGACCGAAGCAGCGGAATTAGCAGATCTGCGAACTTTTATAAAACAGTGATCCTAAGTCGTTACTTCTAGCTAGGTGGCTTCCTGACTTTGAGATCCTTAACTGCCTCTTTAACCTCTTTGCCTGTGATTTCACTGTTTGTTGTTTCCGAGATCTCGGAAGGAATTTCAGGCATGACTTCAAACAATCTGCATAGACAGACCCTGTTTTTATTTTTTTTGCCCTCCCCTAGGCAATTTTGTGAACGCGGTGACCAATTCTTTCTCTATTCGCCTTTGCTCCGGAACAATCTCATCTCCAGCTAGTAGCGATGCTATTTGATTGCGGAGCACGTGCAAACATTCTTTAGTTTTTCAAATTTTAACCGGCTTTTCCTCGAGCTGTAGCGCTTGCAGCCTACATCGCAACATCACTCCCAGGTGGTACTCCTCTAGAATTGAGAGCAGCCTCGATTTGCATTCACGAATATCTTCCGCGAACACGCCGGGAGTATGGTTTCCTTCAGGAACTAAAATTCGCGAAGTATTTTTGAGGGAGCGAGTCAACTTTCCGAGGGAGGGCGCCGGTCAGGATGGTGACGACTGATGATGGTGTTCGCCCGATGGAAGTCCCCCGGAAAATCGGATAAGAAAAAAAAAACAAAAAAACTAAAAGTTGTTTGATCCCGCTGGACACATTATGACGTTGTTTGGTTTATATGTGGCCACGTTTATATCAAAACAAAACGACAAGAACTCAACAGTAATTTACATTACAAAATTCCCTAAATTAAAACCCATACATTAGTCCCCAGTCTCAAGAGCCGAATCCCCCGCGAATCCTCTGGGACCCCTTTTCTAGACTCGTAGGGGCCTCCTTTCCCTCCAGAGACGGACCAATCACTTCAAATTTTCCCATTGTCACGTGGTAAGCTCTTACCCAATGATCAGCGAGCTGTCAACGTGATCCCCCTCCGACACCCCAAATTCCTTGTAGAGTCACTACATGCTTTCCCCGCCGCCTGGCTGGCGCCACCCAGTTAAGTTATTGCGTCGATTAAAAGCAAAGTTTCGACATTAAGCGGCGAAATACACCGGACACAAGCACACCCGCTTAAAAGCCACAAGTGCGGGCAGAAGCCCGAGACACGGGTGTTCCGGCGCCCCAAACTGAAACAGAATCCGTTTCTTAATGACCGCGGGGTCCGACTCTTCTCCACCGAGCCCCGCGGCTGCTCGAAGACCCCGTGCGTGGAGGCGGAAGACGACTCCCCGCCAGTGCTCCCCGTTCATGCTATCCCGGCGCGAGCGTACCCCCTGCCGCGGGTCTGCGAGCAAACGCCCAAGAATGCCGACACAAACATAGGCTGATAAAAAAAAAAAAAACAATGCCGACGCAACTATAGGAAGATTAACTTTTCTAAAACAAATCTTACTTATTACCAACAAAATCCTTCGTTACTTAACAGAGCGTCTCTCTGCTCACGTTCGTGCAGCCTTTTCTTGGCTGAACCGGAGAGTAATTAACTTTACCTCTTCTTTGAGAAATTCCCAGCTGACGGCGTCTACCACGCCCACTTCGCTTGCATCCCGGAGAGCTTCCTTTATTTGTTTAATTAAGGGCTCATTCTCTAAAAGACTTCCATTAATTTTCCAGACGCTCCAACTCCAAGCTTTTTTTTTTCTTTTTAGACAGCGGGTCAGAGAAAGCAACAGGGGTAACCGTGTATGCGTCAGCAGTCGCCACGCATTAACTTGAAGCGCACATCCGATCGAGACGGGCGTGACAAGTGCCTTGCCAATGGGCAAGCACTTGTCGCGGCCTGGTGCGGCCGCCACCTCTGTCACATCATGAAGATCGAAATCCCGCAGCAATTTATTTAACTCTTCGACGCTGGAGTCTGATTTTAGTCCGTTGGAGCCATCTCGTGCCTTCGAAACACAATTGAAGTTTCCCACCAGTATCGTCTTTGAGGGCGTTCTATATTCCCGTAAATTGAAAAAGAAAGATTCACGGTCGACTAGAGCATTCGGTGCGTGCAAACACGTTTAAAGGAGCTGTGCAACGATATTCATTTGGAATGTTTTTCACTATACACGAGCTTACTGGCACTAGTGGGACTCAAGGATACTCGCACGCAACGCCACTGGCCAAGAAACTTCTTTGTTGCGGTGAAACAAAAGCAATTATTTTCGTTCAATCTCTCCTTTGCAAAATTTGATGACGTAACGTGGGGATCGCAGAACACCCAAGTGACGATATTTGAATGCGGTTCATAGATTGGACCCGAGCCCTGCGTGGGCACTCGATTTGGGTTCGTGATAATTACTAGCTCGAGAAGCATTCGGGTAGTCGCCCGCGTCCAATCGCTGCAACGACGACAATAGCCGAGCCATAACAATGTCTGGAACTCAGCGCGTGTCCTGTGCTTTGCCAACCCCAGCGCGTGGCTATGATCATATTGGCGGCATATAATCGGCTCCAGATCGCGTGGCCGCTTGTTCTGGCTGCGAGTTGAGGGGGTGAACGCTGCTCGTTTTTCTTAAATTTGTTTCTGGGACTTCTATTGCGTGAAGTGAAAAAGGAACGCGTGTTTCATAGGTCATTAACGTCAGGGATCTGTTCTAAACGGTATTTTCGCAAAGTACAAAAATTGTTGCATCGCTCCTTTAAATATATCACCGTGAAAGAGCAGACTTACTGCTCAGATCCGTTCACTTTTATCACTTTCCCACTCAGGAAGTAGTGTGAAAGGTTTATCTTTTCGAATGAGAATAGCCTCTCCCCCGCTGTGCGCGACAGCGTTAGAATGAAAAGGTAGAAGTTTCTCTCGCAAAAAAGGCCATTATTTGTACCAGTAAATCGGTGGCGAGGTTCGTCTTTTGTAAGAACACAATATCGGCATTTCTTTTCAGTAGTTCCTTGAGTAGCCATTGTTTTCTTTGCCGAACAATAGGGAGTTTTCGTAGATCGTTTTCGCTGTCCCGCAACGCTCTCCGTAACCCCCCGCACAAAAATGACTGACACAGGCCGGAATGAAAAAATGCCGGTTCCGCGCGTCTGGAACCGCGCGGTTCCAGTCGGGATAGAAACTGGTGCCCCAACTTCAGATCCAGGCGGAACCGGCTGGTTCCAGTGGCGCTGCAGAGCCACTGGTACCTTGCGGTACCAACCGGGATACGAACCAGTGCCTCAATTTCAGACCCAGGCGGAACTTCCTGGGTCTGAAATCGCGACGATCTAGCTTGTAACGGCTAAAGGCATCGCGCGAAATTCTTTTGAAGAGTCCAGTGGTGAGCGCAGCGGGAAGTTCGGCTGCGCACACGGTCGTCCAGGCGTCGTCATTAAACACGGTGCACAGAACACACACACAGCACGCACAAGCACAGTATAGTGTTGAGCACATCGGGAAGTTCCGGCGGGCAAGCGGTATCCGAGTTGTCAAAGCATTGTCCCCAAACACACCAGCACCAAGCGCATCCAGATGCCGAGCCAAAGTGCAATGGGTCGGCAGCTTCATACTATATGAAAGGATTAGGGGGAACATATAAAATATTCCATACCCTCAACTGGGACGGCCGAGCCTATTGTATGCATAAGGGGCCTTCTGCTGAGTGCTACGGAATGTCATTCTTTGCTTGTTTGTTTGGCTGAACTGACCATGCACACAAAGGTAGAACTTAAGTCTAGGGCATTTACTTAAATATCAGGCCCTCGGCATGCCTTGAGTTTACGGGTTTCCGAATCTGTCATTCAAATACTTAGGTTGGGCAGGGTTATTCCTAGCCCAGTAATCGCGATAAATTTAAGAAAAGTCGCGGAGGCAAGCGCCTCTGTGGGGGAGCAAGAAGTTTTACCTCTTGCCTTTGTAGAAGATTCAAAGCCGAGGACGAGGCCGCAGCGCGAACGTCGCCGTAGGGCGAGTGCCGGCCGACAGCCCGAAAAAAAGCGGAGAAGACCCAAGACCCGCTGCCGCCGACTGCTACAAACAAAGCGAGGCGCAGGCGAGGAGAATGCCCGCTCGCAGCGCCTAGATAGCTGATGCGCCTGTCCCTAACACGTGACGTGAGAGAGACCGCGAGGAAGAAAGCGAAGCGAAAGTTCCCCGCTGACTCCCCCCCCCCCCCCCTTCCCCCCTCCCCCCCCTCCAGCCACGCATGTGCGCGCCCGCTGGCTGGGAGCGGACCCCACTGGAACAAAGGAGAACGGATCGGATCCACCCATCACCGTGTGGTTCCAGTGCGTTGCGTCTCACCGGAAACGACTGGTTACACCCAGAACCGCGCGGTACCAGATCGGATTCGCGCGGATCTGAATTGTCCATAAGTTTGGAACCGCGCGGATCCGAACTTGAACCGCTCCGATCTGACATTTTCGTACGGGCCGCTACAATAGCCGGAATTCTACAGTCAAGGCCATCGGCGCGCAGGAGCAGTAGCGGCTTCCTCGTTGCGGAGGGCTAAGCGGAGAGGGAAATGCGGTCCAAAAAAACTCCCTAATTAGGCTGATGCAATTTAGGGTTATTACGTTAAACCGTTTTTTCGCGGCGGTTGTCCTGGGCAGCACGGAGATGGGCGGCTTGCGCCGTCCGTGTCTTGACGTGGCCAGTTTCGGACGCTGTTAGGTCGGCATACCGTATCGTTCTGTGTTTGTCCCTTGTCCGTATTCCCAGCCTCAGGTTTACAACTATGCTCCGTCTTCCTCTTTCGCAGAGCTTTGGTCTTGCTCGTGCGGTCGCTTGCTTGGTGTAGCGGACCCCACTAGCTTAACTTCGTCCCGCATTTCGTCGTCTGAAGACCCACCGTCTGGCTCTGGTACCTCGGATGTTTGCCGCGACGTTTCACCAGGCATTGCGTCTCCATGCCGCCTTGCTGTGGCTCCCCAAAGGGAGCGTCCGAGGGGAGTTCGACCCGTGGAGAAGGTTCCCTGGTTCCAGACGTCGGCGTTTCGGCAATCCTCGGCGCAGCACGATGCGTCCTTTCGAAGGCGTTCGCAGTGGCAGCTAGCTCGGCTTCATCCATAATGAGATCGGTGGTCTCATCCGCAGGTGGTCCGGCCGTTGCCACCACACAAGATTTGTCGCAGTTCTCTCTTGTGTGGCCGTAGCGGTGGCAATCGCCACAGCGGGGACGCGGCAGTCCTTTCGGATGTGTGGCCGGTTTTCTTACACCAGAGGCAGAGAGGGGCTCGTTCGGTGCTAGTGCAGAGCCGCCGAAGAAACGAAGTTTATGAAGGACGCTCTCGTTACTGACGCCAGGACGAGCCTTCTTGTTGACTGGACTCCTTGAAAACCTTGGGGCCTCCACGTCTCGCGGATTACTTCGTGCACTTTGCCATATTACTCAAGTGCTCGGCGAACTGTGTCATCGGGAACGTGATAAGGTACCCAGTGAAGTTTTAGACAGATTTCCGAGTTATTCGGGTCGATTAGGATACATCGCTTGCCTTTGACGGTGAGTTTCTTGGCGGCGAGCAGCCGGTTCATCATCATTGTCGCCGAGTGGAAGGTGGCGACGTCACACGCGGTTGATTTGATAGGCGCCGAAAAACGTACGCTGCATCGCCGAGGATTTGCAGTCGTTGCAGTTTTCCTCGGAAATCCGCAATTCGGTACGGCCGGCCGGTTACGTCGCAGTGTAGAAAAACGCAGTTGCACAGTGACTGCTTCATAAGGCAGAGAAGGCGTGAGTATCCTGTAACATAGCCGATTCTCTATACGGAGAAAGCCTAACACATCGACGACGGAGCCATAGGGCACGCGGCCGCGGCAAAAATGAGAGGAGGAGCGCGCGGAACGGTGACAAATATGGTAGCGCAGAGCAGAAAGGGCAGAGATAGTGTGCGAGCGCTTAGGTCGTGCAGCGGCCGGTCCTTGAACCACGTTTGTTTTCGTGTTTTCGTCACCGTCGTTTTCGTACTCCGGGAGCAACGGCTGCGGCGATTCGAAAGGGCGCTGGCAACAATGCACCATGCCGGTAACGTCGGCGGAGTTGTCGGCGTGCCAGCGGAATGCGTCATCGTCGGACCATCGTATCATGCCGCGGAAGAACCATGCAGTTTTGACTAAACAAAACCGACGGCCGCGACCGTTCAAAGACCGTTGCGGAGATGCGGACGCAGGGAGGAACGGGAAAGGGTTGACGTTGAGTTCCTCCTCTCCACGATACCAAAAAGAAAAGAGGAAAAAAAAATTGTTTCTGCGTTTGGCCGCTCGCTTTTTTGTGGCGCTAGCAGGAAATCTCCCCCCCGCCCCCGATTCCCCGTCCCTCCTTTCCCATTTTCGGCGGCCGCCTCTTTTCGCGACGCGCCAGGCTTTCTCCGCATAGAGGAGGCTATAGGAACCGTGCGCATCTAATTCAAGCCCCGACCAGGGCGCCCCTAGCGGCAAACGGGTCCATTGAATCGGGGAGCTTCTGCCAGTCGCTGCGTTGGTTCTGCGTTGTGGTGGGTTAGCGCTGTAATTTCTGAGATGGCTATTGCGCACCAAGAAAGCCGCAACAATTGCTGCGTGGTCGGCTGCAACAGTACGTCGAAGATCGCGCACGGCACGTAGTATACATCGTCCCTTCGAAGCCGTACGAGGCGGAGTACTGCGCGATCTGGGTGTGACTTGTGCGTCCATACAGGTTAGTGGCGTTTCTTACCTTCCAGTTCGCGCTTTGTTTAAGCTGCTGACGAATAATACAATTAACTTTTTTTCCTATTCTAGCGACGATGGAACAGCATCGACACCGACGGCAAACTTTAAAGTATGCAGAAAATACTTCACCGGAATCGAGAAGCGGAATGCGGTCGCCCACCTAAGCCTACCCTTGGATGTTTCCATCAGCCTACAGTGGGAATCGCGGAACGGCGCGAAAAAAAATCGCCCAGTTATCGTAAAGCTGATTCAGAAATAAACGTACATAATTACCGCAGTACACTCAACGCCAACTACATTTTTTGCGGGCACGCTTAATTTTGTTAGCGGAGTACGGCGCTCCGGTGACATCCACTTGTCCGTCGAAACGGACATCCTTAACGTAGTACACGCGGCCAGATTCACGAAGGAGTTTTCCCTTCTTCATATTGGTACCACGGAAGAAGCTTTCTGGGTTCGTAACCGCCTTAAACCCCGTCGTAATCACTCCGGGAACACTGTCCACTGTGCTGCTCATCGCCATTGCTTCCCCCCGATGATTCTGCACCGGCTACCGAAGAAGCTTTCCGGATTCGTAATCGCCCACTGTCCTCTGTGGTGTTCGTTGCTATTACTTCCCGATGATTCTGCGCTGACGGCACTGGCTACCGAAGGAACTTTCCGAATTCGTAACTGCCTTAAATTTCTTCGTAATCACGAAGGGGACACTGCCCGCTGTGCTGTTCGTCGCCATTGCTCCCCGATGCTCCTGCGGCGGCTACCGCTAGGTCGCGGCGAACAATAGACGACCGCCGCGACACGGCCGGCTTGCTTGCTTCCTATGCCTGTAATAATCAGCAGACGAGATACCGCGGCCGGCAACGACATATCAACGCTGAATGCTGGGCTAGTTGGTATTGGTCTTGGGTCGCCAAAGGCATGGTAGCGCTTTTTAGATAAGGACAAAAGAGAGAAAGACAAGACAGACACGAGCGCTCGTGTCTTGTCTTGTCTTTCTCTCTTTGTTCTCGTCTAAAAAGCGCTACCATGCCTTTGGCAACCCAAGACGGCAACGACAGTTATCATTGCTCCATCGGAGTTCGCCATCCTATCGACCGATCAGGCCCTGTCACACTGAGGCAACAGTTGGACAACTCTATCCGGCAACACGGGGAAGTCGTGTTGCCGGCGACCCTGTCACATCGAGGCAACAACAACAGTCGGGCAACATGCTGCTGCCGCCCGGCAACCGTGTTGCCCGATTTGTTGTCCGACAACCCTGTCACACCGCGCTGACGGCGAGGACAACACGGGGAACACTCCGCCATCTTGATTGCTTACCTTCGTTCGTGTGCGGCGCGGAATCGCTGGAAATATGACTCTACAAAGTGCTAGTGCGTTCGAAGGGCCGGGAATTACCACGGTACGACATCAACTAGTGACTGTGATTAGAAAACTTGACACAGGGAGTATTTTTCGCTCTTTATTTTATCGAAATGTTCTTCATTTGCTGACAAAGCAGATAGCCCTAACCGAGGAAAGGGACATCGCTGATATATGTTCGGTATTTACGCCACCGTATGAAGTGATTCTGTCCGGTTCTTTCATGCAATTTCTATTTCTACTGTAAAATTGCGTTAGCACCGGCAGTACCCCAAAGCGTCTTTTGTAGCGTGGTGTTGAGCTGAACTGACAGTGCTTCAAAACTGCGACACCGACACCATCGGCCTTCATAACAATCGATGAAATAAATATTTTTCAACGCTGTCTACTGGCCTACCGCTGCTACGTGATCGCTTCATTCGGCCAAATATATTTTTAAAACAAATCAGGTGTCTGGTAGCGGCTGTTTCCAAGTTCCAAGCATCAACAATCATGATCAGAGTGGTCGTTTTATGCTTCGACTTTTTAATCTTAGGTTTTCTGGATTATTTTTAGAGTAATGCTATATGCTCACCGGAGTGCAGCTCGGCCGGAAATTGCTATATGCACTACGTTTGTCTCGTATAAAATGAATGATCACAACGAGTTTCCCAACCGGTGGCATATCGTAGGGGTTAGCGTGTCCGTTTCATGCGCAAGTGGACACAGGTTCGAATCGCGGTGGTCCTACCTTTTTTTTTCTTTTTCTTTTTTTCTTGACCGTTGTTTTGACGAGGCATTTGGCGGTATTTATATTTCTTTTTTGCGATAAACATTTAAAAAAAACAAAAAAAAAAACAAAAAAAAAACCGAATGTTGTCGACGAAACTTCACAGATCGGGGACAGCGGGGCTTGGGTTGCCGGCCGGACGCCGCGAAGCGGCGTGTACTGGTTAACTTTTCTAATTAGCAGCCGCATACTGTCGCCGCGAAGCGGCGTGAACGCAGGCGGGGGGCTGGGTTAACGAGCTCCCCAGTGATACACGCGCAGTTCGAAAAAGGGTGGCCCGAACGGCATGAGCTCTCAGCGTAGTGCATATAGCAATTTCCGTCCAAAGTGCACTACGTAGTGCATATAGCATCGCTCTTATTTTTATTATACTTTATTAGTGGGTGAGAGGGCATGCCATTTTATTTCACTATCCGTAATGTGCGCTGGACTCTCGGGAGATCTAATTTCAAAACCAGTCTGAACGTTCACGATCGTAGCTGTGACTATTTCGAAAATCGCTTTCCGTAACTGCGCAGCAAAAAACATTATTCGAAAATATTTTAGCTGCACGCCAGCCCTAATTATTGTTAAATAACGTTTTCCAAGCCTTTGTTTGAGTAAGACTTTATTGATAGGGGACTAGCTCTACCATCGAAGCTATCTATGTTGTCGTGTTGCCGGCCCGAAATTCGCTCAGCCAGCGATCAGGGCAACACTCGTTGTCCAACACAAGTTGCTGCTGTTTTTGTTGCCGAAAGCTGTCATACCGAGGCAACATTTTAGTTGTCGTTCATGTTGTCGTGCTGTTGCCGCGGTGTGACAGCTTTGTCGGACAACACGGGGAGCGAGCAACAAGTTGCCCGACTGTTGGACAACGTGTTGTGTTGCTGTTGCCGTCGTGTTGCCTCAGTGTGACAGGGCCTTAAAGAGCCGGCAACAGAACCCAACTGATCTATGGCCAGGAGTCAGACGTCGCCAGGAGTCAGACGTATAGCAAACGGTTTTCACAGCCGACGCCAGTCTAACACAAACAAGGTGAGTGTCTGCATTTTAGGGTTATAATGATAACCCAATCAATGCAATCGTGCAGCGAGCTGGACAAGAATAATCACAATAATCCCTGGAGAAGGGGAACAAAGGACAAACACGAATCATCAAACACAGATATAGGTGACAGGTGCGCGACTGAAAAAATCCGCCTGGTTGTGGTATCGAACCAGGAACCTCTCAATTCCCAGTGGAGCGCTCTACCAACTGAGCTAACAATCAGTACTAAACAAAAGCATTTAGTAATACGCTATCGCCTTTATTTTATTTCTATGTTCTTTTTAATCCATCTATTTTATTTATTAAGCAAACAATATTGATACATGGCTATGTTCGTTTTGCAGTTTATGTGGATGGAAATGCCCTAGCTTCAGACTGTACAAACTTCGACGAAAACTAAGGTCGCACAGGCGTCGAATCTTTTGACTGCGCTGTTTTCTTCGGAGCTGGCGGCTGAGCAGGTGTGGCTGTCTGCTGCTGAACAGTCTTCTTTGCTACCGGGGGTTGCGCAGTCGTGGTCGGTTGTTGATCCACAGCCTTCTTCGGGGGCTGAGCAGTTGAGGCCGACTGTTGCTGCGGAGCCTTCTTCGGAGGCGATGGTTTTTTGACAGGCTGTGACTGCGCATCCTTCGTCGGGGTCGGCACCTCCGTGGGTACCTTCGCTTCCCTCGCCGCTTGGCTCGCCTTTCCGGGCTCCTTCTGAACCGTCTGCGGTTCAAACCTGGTCCTGGCCAACGTACCGGCTCCGGGAGTCGTTTCGGGTCCGAAGGTCAGCATGACCTTGGGGGCTAGGGGTCCAAGGTCAACGAAGGGGAACGGCCTCGGGACAGACCGCTGAGTGGCATTTCGGGCCTCCACGGCCAACACAAAGGAGCGCAGGTCTTTCTCGAGGAGGGCCGGTTCCTCCATCGCTGGGAAGTGGCCGCCCTTCGAGTGGTGAGTGAACGTGACAACGTCCGTGTACATGGAGCCAATGACTGCTTCCGGGAAGGCGATGAGCTCTTCGGGGAAGATGGCGAACCCGGAAGGCACCGTGACAGGGGTCCTGGGATCGAAAGCAGGAAATCTCGGGATTAGGCAAAACGTCAGGAGACGGCTGGACAAGAAGTTCACGCTTATTCTTAAGCGAAGGATAATACATAACAAAAATAAACGGCAAAAAACAAAACAAACAGGGACAGCGATTAAAAAACACACACGACAGGACAAGGCTGTCCTGTCGGTTTCTTAATCGCTGTCCCCGCTTTTCGAGCTGTTATCCCCATCGTGTAAAACTACTATTAACTGGCCCAAATCCTCACCTTACGTCTACGATACGTCTATGACGGAAAATTTCCTCGGTGCGAATTCGCTTCCAGCCTCTCGAAGGCTGGCGAAGCGTATGCGAAGCCGTGCCGCCGTTCCTTCCAAGCACCCGTGGTAGCGATCAAGATGCGTAAAAACGCGCCGCTCTTGTCGAGGTACATACATTCAGCTCACGCGAGAATCTGACTGCATTTCAAGGGGGGGGGGGGGGGGGGGGGGGGGGGTTGAGGCCTCAGAGTCTCCCTCCCCTGGTTATGCCTCCAAACCTAAGGGCCACATGGTTAGAGAAAAGGCGCGCGACACTCTGATATCGCCCCTTAGTTCAGTATGGCGGCCTCTAAACAGCCTGAATTCGCCACTGAATAGAGCGAAGAAGAATTTAGCTGTTTTACTTCTAACATTCGACAGCGTATTTCGCCGATGGACAACAAATCTCTCATTGCAATGCGCCAGATAAGGCACATATTTGTAATTAATGTATTTCAGATAATCAGATTGCCAAATGCCACTTTTCATTCGCACCACGTCGCCGCAATAGACATGACGTGTTCGACATCAGGATTGAACACAGATGGCCAATTTTATCCTGCGCCTTATATTCACACGAGCCTTACATGCAAAGTATACTGTTATATGAGGCTAAACTACCGATGTGCCCACAAATCTACCCCACCCTGAGTATTTCTTTTGGGATGATATAGGCACACACTTGTCCACGTCCATCACTTTCCTGCAGTTTCGGTGTGCCTCTTAAAGGGGCGGTGCAACGCTACTCAAATGGAATGTTTTTCACTGTACACGAGCTTATTGGCACTACTCAAGGATACTCGCACGCAACGCCACTAGCCAAGAAACTCCTTTGTTGCAGCGTGATTTCAAGGACAAAAGCGAGCGTTTTCATTCAATCTCTCCTTCGCGAAACTTGTTCCCATAACGGGGGGATCGCAGTATCCTCCAGCGACGATATTTGAATGCGACTCATATATTGGACCCGGGCATTCCGTGGGCACTCGATTTCGGCTCGTGATAATCGACAGCTCGAGAACAGTTCGGGTAGTGGCCCGTGTCCAAACGCTGCAATGACAATAGCCGAACCATAACAATGTCTGAAACTCAGCGCGTGTCTTGTGCCTTGCCAACCCCAGCGCATGGCTATGATCAACACTGGCAGCATATAATCAGCTCTAGATCACGTGGCCGCTTGTTCTGGCTGCGAGTTGAGGGGGGTGAACGCTGCACGTTTATCTTCGTTTTTTTTCTGCGACTTCACTTGCGCGTGATGAAAAACGAACAGGTGTTTCATAGGCCATTAACGTCAGGGATCCATTCTAAGCGGCATTCGCTCAAAGTACAGAGTTTTTCCGGAACAAAAGAATTGCACGCTCGCAGCTGCGCATGCAGGTCGGTCGAGCGCCTGGGCGGGGGGAGGGCCACGGGCTGTTCGCCGCCGATTTAGGCAAGCTAGATTTTGTTCGCCCGCCGTCCGCCACTACCGACAGGGGCCAACGGCCGGCGCGATGCACGAGCAATATAGTAAAGAAAAAAAGAAAAAAAAAAGAGTAAAGCCATAGCCTCCTCTAGTGCCACTAAATAATAGCGAGTTCGTTTCACGGCACTCGTGTCCACGCGTGCCCACTCGCGGCGTAAAGAGAGTTCGTTTCGGCAGGCACTCCACGAGTAGTTGCACTCTCCGAGTTCGTTTCGGTGGCGGCACCGCACGCGTGCATGCACTCGCTGCACCGAGAAAATCGAGCGTGCGCCAGAATGCAATCCCGTCATGCCTCGCTCCGGCGAGGCCGGCGAGGAGCGAGAGCAGACGACGAGGGTTCGTCTGCTTCGATGTGTCGCGGAACCGAAAGGAAAAAAAGTTGATTTTCTGATAGAAATCGCTTCCCGTGGGCAACAGAATCAAACGCGAGCTTGAATTGTGAGCGTCTGCTATTTCGTGAAGGAAGCAATTGACAACCCGTGCTTTATTTGCAGTTTTAAGTCGCTCTATTGCCGTACAGACGCTGAACTATACCAGTGTGTCAAGAAAAGCTCAGAACAAACGCACCAGCGGCCCCCGAGATGTTTATCAACATCCGTGTGCGGGTGAAAAATTGAACATTTGTCGGCAAAACTGGCTCAGCAGAAAACTCTGACTACCAAATAAGCATCAGAGAAATCTAAACAGTGACTTTACCCGAAGCTTGGGCAACATCATCATGTTTAACATGTACCTACGTCAGCTAACTTGCCCCGTCGTATTTTGTTCGAGAAAGCTCTCGTTCTCGACTTCCTCACCAAGGCTAACATCTGATCCACTTGTAATGACGATCGAAATCGAAAGTCCCACGAAAAGTTTTGCTGGATATTCCAACAGACTAGTTTTAAGCCGTACCCTTTCAGTGGTTCACGCATAATACCATGCTCAAACGGATCAAGCTTCTGCTCGGACAGCATCATCAGTTTTCTTCAGTGTAAACGGTTATAAGGATTGAAAGATCGCAACCAGCTGCTTTGTAGACAGCTGGGTGCGGAAATTTACGCCGTCTGTAACTATCTAGAGCTACGACAGCCGAGTTGCTTGAGGTCATCGCAACTATAAACTACAGGTTGTAGCGTTCAGCGTTTGTAGATAAACGTTGGTAGTGACTGCACTCTCGCATTCCCACCCATCACTCCGAACAGAAAGGCTCTAGTTTCGGTTTGAGGTCGGTACATTTTCTACAACATAGATGGCGGCACCATCAGTCTTCTGCACTCGGTGCATTTGGCGAGTTCGTTTGAGTCCAGTTCTCCGTGCAACACTCTGCGAGTGCGCTGCATTCTGGGAGAGAACTCGAACGGGGCCGGTGCGTATGAAACGAACTCGCTATAAGCTACGCTTCAGAGTAACGACACTTGGCCATATTGTGGCTTAGAATCATGGTTGCCAGTTATCTGAAGCTTTATCTGAAATCACAGGAAACGCTTTTCCGCCCTCCACGAATGTTTAAACAGTCCGCGACAGAGCAAAGCAGTATTACATGAGCTTTCTAAGACCGAATCTAATGCTGAGCAAGTCGCACTTTGGATTCATGACGATGGGCAGTTGCGTGTGCTCTGCACAAGCCCCAAAATGGCGGCGCCCACAACAATGTCGAGCAACGGAGTGCCGATACTCTAAGCGCAGCTCATTTAGTGGCTCTAGCCTCCTCTATTCTCACAAAGCCTGGCAGTTCGACGACGGAGCCATATAAACTGCCCTTTCGCAGATTTGGAGCGCGAGGATCTGGTAGCACAGAGCATTTCTTGGGGAGCCTGTAGTCAGGCTCCCATAGAAAACTCGAAACATGCATGTTTTTCAAACCATGGCCTCCAAGATCCCAAAGCGCGCGCGCTTCGGGATCTCGGAGGCTATGTTCAAACCCACGAGAAAAGAAACGGTACCGTCGAGGAACGCGAGGAGCACGAGCGGACACTCCATCGCTCGGGACAAGTGTGTTTCGTTGTCTCGCCGCAGCGGGGCGCCCGTTACATGCCTCTCGTAGAGTGCCTTCATACACACGCGCGCTTTTGCTTGAGTGGTGACATCTCAGCCATTTTCACGCCCAAACGTTTTTTTATGCATTTTGAAGTGCGCGCAATACGGTGTCCCTCAGCTCGAGCGCGTAGCTTTGGCTGATGCATAGACGCCATTTTACCGCCCAAGTCACGCACCGAGTGCGCGAGAGTGTCACGCGCTGGCATATTCAGTGCAACAATGGATGTCTTCACCCTGAGACAGACAAACATGTAGGCACCCTAGCCTCTCGGGAGCTAGAGTTGTGCGTCTGTTTTCCACGCGCCGCCGCGCCGCTATTCACCGGGATCCGATCACGTGAGGATCCGGATCAATTGCCGCGCAGGAAAGTAGACGTTGCACGCGCCACGGCTCTGCGTTCCCCTGCTTTTGAGCGCCCTCGAACGCGCGGCGCCGCTATTCGCCGAATTTAGTCACGTGAGGAGCAGGATCAACATGCCATGCAGGAAAGACGGCGCGCTACGGGGATGAACGCGCAACTCTGGCTCCCGTAGGGAGCCTATACAGGAACTCTAGTCTCTCCTTAAAGCCCTTTCATGTTTCAAAAGTAGCGCAAGGTGCGTCGATGTCGAGACACGTTCAACGTGCAGCCCTTGGGAAGATCATGGCGGCACAGCGCAGCACTGAGCTACATTTCAGACGCCATGCATTTCCCAGAAGTGGCGCGCGGCACGTGCCTCGAGCATTTCTACAACAATGAATGGCGCCACTTTTCCAAGGATAGAGGGCCTGGGGTGCCTCAATGTCCTCCTGTTTAAGGTGATGCCACCCTTTGTAGTATCCGATGCCGACAGCACGCGCTCACGGGGAAAATACAAAGAAATCGACGAAAACAAAATGTCGCCATAGCACAGTCAGCGCCACGAACGCGTGCATGGGACACGCTCTTCTGAACAAAAAAGAAAAATGAACGTGTGGGACAAAATGGCGGGATGCCACCACCCTAAGCAAAGCGCATGCACATGAAGCCACCTTAAGAGGCCTCTCCTTAGCCTCTCCATAGGGCGCCTACATGTCTGTCTGTCTCATGGTGAAGGCATCCGATTGTTGCCCTGAATGTGCCAGCGCGTGACGCTCTCGCGCACTCGGTGCGTGAGTTGGGCAGTAAAATGGTGTCTATGCATTAGCCAAAGCTACGCGCTCGAGCTGAGTGACACCGGATTGCGCGCACTTCAAAATGCATAAAAAAACAAGTGGGCGGAAAAATGGCTGAGGTGTCACCACTCAAGCAAAAGCGCGCGTGTGTATGAAGGCACTCTAGCCTCTCCTCTCATCCGTTGTCTGCCGCTCTACCTTTTCACTTTCGGCGGCTGCGTCTCGTGGCAGTCTGCCAGGCCTTGTCAGTATAGAGGAGGCTATGGTACAGCTATACGCACGAACTCGTGCAACTCGACTGGAAAGGGCTATACGTACGACGCAGAGCTCCTTCCATTTGGGCCACCATTTTCGGACGGCGCGTGTATCACTATAGAGAGCGTTTTAACACCCCCCCCCCCCCCCCTCCCGCCCCCCGGCCTGCTTCGCGGCGACAGTTTGCGGCTGCTAATTACAAACCTATTAACCCACTTGCCCCCCCCCCCTCCCCCCCCCCCCCCCCCGACCTGTACACGCCGCTTCGCGGCGTTCAGCCGGCAACCCAAACCCGCTCTCCCCCATTGCACCTCTGTAAAGGGAGTCTCACACTGTTTAGTTCAACAAAATTTTGTCGACAACATTCGTTTTTTTTTAATGTTAATCGTAAACAAAAAAGAAAGAAAAAACGTAGTAAATATATTTGCCAAATGTTCGAGAAAAAAAAAATGAAAAAAGTAAGCCCAGACTGTGGATCGAACCGGGGCCCGCTGCGTATGAAGCAGATACCTTACCATCATGCTACGCTTTGTTTTTCTTTATTGTGCCACCATGTTGCGCTACGACTTCGGAAACTTGTTGTAACCATTCGTTTTATATGGAGCTAGAGTTTCCGGTCAAGTTGCACAAGCTCGCGCGTATAATTTTACAAAAAAAAAGAAAGAAAGAAATGATTTTGATTTTCGATTGGCGTCGAAGTTGGAACAACATCCGAACCATTTGAACGTATTTTGTGAACACCCTACTTTCTGATGTTGCTGTGCGTTGGTTTGCACTCGTAAGTTTCAGCGTTTGCAAGTCTGTCACTTGTGTGCAGATGAAGTCGCTCACGTCACTGAAGCCTTGACATCGTGGCTTTGGCGGCGTTCTTCGCTTGTTCGTCGCATGGAATTTGGTTTCTGACAAATACGCAGCGGCGAGTTGCAAAGGACTTTTGCAGCGCGAATTTTGCACTTAATCTTTGCTCCACCGAGTTCAGCCTTTAGATGCGAGCCTGTCATGACTAGCGTCAGATTATGTACGAGTCACGGTCGCAGGTACAAAATAGTCAGAAGCTATTTTAAGTGCCTCTTAAAGGGACACTGACAGGGTATTTATGATCTCCAAGCTTTTTATTTGTACATGACAGAGCTGAACTACCCAGAACACGATTTTCGGTTGGAAATTCGTTTTCTTTCCGCCCGAAAACCACCGATCGAGAACTGGCCGGTTTGAATCGCGCTCACTCTCTTCTCCGTGGACACGTGTCGTTTTCTATGGTTTAGACACAACCACCAAAGATAATAGAAGTTGTGGGTCACCGAAGGAATGCACTCAATACTAAAAATAGCCAAAAATACGATACTCTTTTGTGGTTTCTAGAAATCTGCAAATGCGTTAATTAAGAAAAAAAGAAGTTGCACAGCCACGTGACTTCGGTAACCTTTCGCATCCTCTATATTTCTTCTTTCTCCCCAGTCCCGTTTCAGTTTCGGTTTCGAACGGTTAAGTTTTTGTAGTTTCTTAAAAATATACGTGACGCTGTAGAAAAATATCAATTGGGTAGTCTTCTGACACCCCAATGGATCGCATGGCAAAAAAATTCATAAAAATTTTGGGGGGTGTCGGCATTCCTTTAAAGCTGCGAGGCAAGCAGATGACTCGCATACGCTGCAAAATAGGTCATTTTAAAAAGTTTGCGCCATTATGTTACAGGTGCGCTAATTATATCTGAGTCCACCACACGATGTCTGCATCAGCGTTCGGCGTGAACTCGGTTCAGCTCGTATCGGAAACGAGTGTGACGTCAGCGTTCGGCGAGGCTTCGTGCCCAAGAAATGCCGACCTCCAATGTTGCTTGGTTTCGAAAAAAAGCTATATTACGAGTCATTCGCGCTCGACGATGCACTTCAACCACCACGAATGCTCGTTTCACGAAACAACTGGCCAGAGGCGGCATACGCACTCACCGTCGGTTCTTGGCCATAACCACAGAGCCAATGTTCTCTTTGTAGTAGCGCATGCTGGAAGTGATGGAGTCAGTGGCCCAGTAGACCATCACGTTGGTGAGCAGCTCGTCCAGGGAAAACTTGGTCGTCAGACCGCCGTCCTCGAGGTCTCTGTTTTCAGCACGGGTCCAGGTGGAGAACTTCTCCAAGATGTACGCCGCAAGTCCGGCAGGGGAGTTGAGCAGAGCAAGACCTGCACACCGATCCAGTCATGTGGAGTGAACAAATGTCGGATGCGTCAACTGTATACGAGACGCCTGCGAACACGAGCAAAACTTTAGATGACGAAAAAATCCACCCACAAAAACGCTAACAATGTTAAGGCTCGTTCACACTCGGTCACGTGACATCAATTTTCCCGCCAAATTTAGCAGGCAAACTGAATTTGTGCATACGTCACGTGACGCAAAATTTCCGCTAAATTTAGCGGGGGACCTGAAGGTGTAGGTCCTATGTCGCCAGGTCAAGTGACAAATTTTTCCGCCAAATTTAGCGGAGACGCTGAATTGGTGCATAGGTAAAGTGACATAAATTTTCCCGTCAAATTTATCGGGGAAACTGAATGGGTACATAGGTCACGTGACGTGAAATTTTCCGCTAAATTTAGCGGGGAATCTTTTCGTTTACGCTCATGCCGTCGAAAAACCCGGGAACGGGCCAGCTGACGATGAAAAACTCACACGCTTAACTTAGCTCACGCCAACCGCCAGTTTCAAGCATGAAACGCATGTCCTTGAAATTTGAATGGCGTCTTATGCACCACGTGATCAAGAATAGGCGTTATTTGTTTTCATCCAAGCGTGAGGGCGATCCGAGGAAGGGCGGTCGCCTTTGTTTTCGGGCGCGATCAACAACCTATAAGCGTGACGATCGTAAGATTCCAGCGAACGCGTGCGCCTCATTTCCATGAGAACTCCGAACCCTGTTTTTCGCACCGCAAAAATAAACTAGACATCGCGGGGAGCTCTTACTCCGTCAGAACGTAGCCCCAGCCGTTTGAGCAAGATGCCAAAGTTTCAGCACCAACTGTTATCTTATGCAAAAGTTATAGGCGATTTTCAATGGGAAAGTGTTGCCCATTTTCGGTCGTTTTCGGTTTCTGGCGCCATAGAGCTCCATGTATTCGAGAGCTCCGTCGGTCGCCATTTGGGTTCCTTTTTGAAAGAAAACTGTTTATGACCTTGAGCGCGATACGGAAGTGTACGCACGACCCGGCCTGGCTTGGCTTGTTCTCGGTTGGTGGCGGCGATATGAGTGAGTTTCTTGCACCGTGAGTGCAGTGCTGCCGCAAAAAAACTTCTCAAAGTATATTTTGCCTAACCCATTCCTTTGTTTGCGGTGGAAGTTCGCACAAAGGTCGCGTTTTACGTTCAGTTTTTAAGCCTAGCTCATTCTCAATAAATGACCACTGAACAAGCATTGAAGTGCAAGAAGGTTCCACTGCAGACGATGATTGATTTGAATTTGTTTTCAGACAAACCAGGCAATTAATGACGACGCATTTGGCATTAAATAAAATGGACTATAAAAACGACCTCTGTGCGAAACGTCAGTGGGGACAACCCGACAGTTTAGGGAAAAAATGTTTTTATTGTTTGCTGGACCGGTGCAACACATATGCCGCAAGGGATTTCATTTCAAATCGAGCATGCTAAAAAATAAAATTTTTAATTTTGCAAAAAAAAATAATAATGAAAACTCTCTTAGGATAGTTTTAAATGGAAACAGGGTGCAAACGAAGAGTCCGGGGGTTTCCTTTTCGATTTCAAGTTATACAACGTTGTAGCGCACAATTTCCTTGTTTTGTTGTTGTTGTTTTTGTTATTGTTCTTTTGCGAGCGTGCGTGCGTGCGTGGTGCGTGCGTGCGTGGTGCGTGTGTGTGTGTCAGACCCTTTCTTCCTTTGGCTACTGCGTTCATACGCTTTTTATATATATAAACTCTTTAAATAGACAGTGTTGTGCTAAAGAAATTTACAAATTTATAAACATTTTGAATTAAAAAATGTAAGCTGTGTCTCTGACGATACTCAACAAAATCTTACAAACTCGGTCATCTGACCTGAGACTTCTTGTATAATATTGTAGATATCTCCAGAAAGCTCAGAGTTAGCTTTTCGTATTAATTATTAATGCGATAGTATATCTTTTAACAGGAACGAGACAAGCATGCATTTATATTAACGAGGGTTTGAGAAATCTTAGAGGCTCATTTTTTTAACGTTTTTGTTTACAGACAGTAGTTTTTAGGGAAATAATACCGAGAAATATATTTTGTTCCTAAGGCCTCCTATTATAACCTGAATGTTTTCGTCCTCCCCAACCCAGACCACTTCGACGGGGGTCCAGCTAGGGTGTTTCTACCTAAACCGCACGAACTGGCAAGGACGACTGCTGATGCAGGAGAGGAGGACGGTCGTTTCCTCAGCGTCTGCTGCCGCGAGACCTCGACCTCCCCCGCGCCCTCGGCGTCGCCCAGAAGAGTGAAAGAGGACGCTCCGATTCCAGGCACCGATGGAAGACGTTCGCGTCGGAAACCTTTCAATGTACTCTTTGTTCTTATTTTAACCTCATCTAACCGTAATAAAGTCTTTCTTTTATTCGCTACTTTAAAAACGGCGACTTCTTGGACCCTCAAGTTAACAGAATGTTGATCATATAGTTGGGTAGCAAATGCACGCACCCGAAAAAGCTTACCTCAATATTTTTTTTATTCAATGTATGGCATATAAGCTATTCATTAACTACTTGTTTTATGTATAGTTTTAACCACATCAAAAACACAATACTGATCAGCTGTGCGCCCATTATAGAAATTTATAATGCACACACGTCGGAGGAATGAAATGATAGAGTGGTTCGATGCGAAGCGGAGTCCACCTTCGGGGACCCAGGGTACCCGAGGCCGAGACAGGTCAAAGAAGGTCGAAACGTACCGACGGTGTCCGGCTTTGTGGCCTGGAGGTGCATGTATCCCGACTCCTGAAGAACGTAGAGGAACTTTGGCCAGAATGGGAAGGGGAACGCCTTGACGGGAGCCTTGTCACCCAGCAGCAGGGACGGGAAGTAGGAGCCCACGGCCAGTTTCAGCAGCGCCAGGGGACCCAGCTCCACGTCGATCATGTTGAAATGCACGCCCAGCACCCTGTCGGCGATCACGCAGTAAGCCACCACATCCCGTTGAACCCCCCAGCTGGCCATGACCACGGCAACACATACAGGGTGTGGTCAAAAATATTTACAGGGTTGTTGTTGTAGTTCACTGCAAAACAAAACTACACGTCGCCGAAAGCTCATGGCTTCTCCGCTCGAACGTAGCGCTGGTAGTCCGAAACAGATGCCAAATTTTCAGAACATATCCGTTATCCTATACAAAAGTTATGCGATTTCCTGAAATTTTCTAGCGGGAAATTGGCGACCGAGGAGCTCTAATACATGAAGCTGAGTGGCGCCAATTACAAATAACGGGCTCATTTTCCCGTTGAAATTTTTAGAAAATCACCTATAACTTTTGATTGAAACTTTGGCATTTGAATCGGAACGCTAGCGCTAGATTTGAGCGGACAATGAACGTTCGGCGATGCATTGTTTATTTTTTCTGGTTAAAAACACACTGTATATATATTGTTACAGATCGCTTTGGTCCCGCTGCTGCCACTTCGTCCTTCGCCCGTCTCCGACCCACTTCTTCTTTTTCTCCTTTTTGTCCCGCTCGTTGCACCTCAATGTCCTACTGTCACATTTTGCCCCCTCCTGGTTGACTGTCCGTCCTCGGCAGTCTGTTTCCTATGCTGGTCTTGACTGAATGTATGTCTTGACACGTACAGCTTCAGTTGACTGCGGTGAGCCGGGAAAGTCCGGGATGCTTCTCGAGATGCATTGAGGTCTCGTAGCCGGTAGCTCACGGGTCCTGTTTGTCGAAGCACTTCACAGGGTCCTTTGTATTTTGGAAGTAGCTTGGTTGCCTTTCCTTTCCTTCTAACGGGACGGCGTACAAGAACAAGGTCCCCTGGCACGATGGGGGACATTCGGTCATCCTGTCGGTGATTGGTTAGCATCCGCTGCTGGGCTCTGGTTACTGCGACGCGAGCCCGGCGGCGAGCCTCATTGAGTCTATCCTCAAAATGATCGCTCATTTCTTGCCTTCTATGGTTCCACGTGGTGGATAACGTTGATTCCTGCGGCAGAACCGGAGTTCTACCGTACACCAGTTTAAAAGGGGTCGTCGTGGTACTTGCTTGTTGCGACGTGTTCAAAGCAAACGATGCGTATGGTACGTACACATCCCAATTGTCATGCGGAGCATTAACATAAGCGTACAATATATCGGCGATAGTTCGATTAGCACGCTCAACGAGTCCGTTGGTTTGGGGATGGTAGGGTGCTGACTGGGCGTGGTGTATTCCATGAGTTACCATCTCGTGTTTAAAAATACGAGAGCTGAATGGAGTTCCCCGGTCAGTGAGTACGGTGCGGGGTACGCCGTGGCGAAGTACTATTTGCTCACGTAAAAACTCCACAATGTGATTCGCTGACGTTGTAGGCACGGCACGTAGCTCAATCCACTTTGTAAGGTGGTCAACAGCAACAATAATGAAACGGTTACCCTTTTGTGATTTCGGAAATGGTCCTAAATGATCAAGTCCAATAAGTTCGAAAGCAGCTTGCGGTGGTTGAGTTGGATGAATCTCGGTGAAAGGTGAAATACTGGGCAATTTTCTCCTTTGACATGATTCACAGGAAGCGACATACCTGGAAACATCTTTCCGGAATCCGTACCACCAATAGCGTTCGGAAAGTTTGGCCAGAGTCTTATCTCGACCGAGGTGACCCGCTGTGGGGTCATCATGGCAGAGATTCAACATGGTAGCCCTCAGAGAAGCTGGAATCACCGGTAGCCATTGTTGTTGACCGGGATTTCTGTGACAGAGTAGGCCATTTTCCACTCGGTATGCTCGACGCAGTCGCCGTAAAATGTCTGTCGAACCGGATAATGCGAGGCGCTGTACAATATCTTGTACTTCGTTATCTTGACATTGACTGTGACGTAGGTCGAAAGTCGCACCACAAAAACAAGTGTCACACTCCGGAGCCTCAGGGACCTTGTCTAGGGGGTTGCGGGATAGAAAGTCAGCGTCCTGATGACTACGTCCGTTACGATGTATGACTTCAAAATCATACTCTTGCAGTAGAATCGCCCAGCGTGCCAGTTTGGCCGTCAAGTCTCGTTTGCTCTGAAGCCAGGTCAATGCTGAATTATCCGTCACAACAGTAAAATGGCGGCCATAAAGGTAAGGGCGAAATTTCTGCACCGACCAGACAAGGGCCAGACATTCTAATTCAGATGAATGATTCCTCTCTTCTTGTTGTGTAAGCCTGCGACTTGCGTACGAAATTACTCTTTGAGTACCGTCTGGAAACTCTTGAAGTAGTACAGCTCCAAGTCCTTGTCCGCTAGCATCCGTGTGGAGAATTGTCTTTGACAAGGATGGGTCGAAGTGAGCAAGCACTGGGGCGTTTAGAAGGGCCATTTTTAGGTCTTGAAACGAGGACTCCTCTTCGTTGCACCATCGCCATGGTACGTTCTTCCGGAGTAAGTAATTCAAGGGGGCAGCGCGGGTAGCAAAGTTAACAATAAAACGGCGGAAATATGACGCAAATCCCAAAAAACTTCTGACGTCTTTGATAGTTGTTGGCGTCGGATATTCAAACAAAGCCTCAAGCTTCGAGGGATCAGGTTTAACGCCGTTTTTGTTTACCACATGTCCCAAGTATGTGATCTCTTTGAAGCCGAAAAAACACTTTTGGGGCTTCAGACGAAGGTTGGCATCACTTATGGCGTCAAGTACGAGTGAGAGTCTTCGAAGATGTTCTTCAAAAGTGTTTGCGTAGATTACAACGTCGTCCAAATACACCAGCGCCATTGTCCACTTCAGATTGCCCAAAACTCGGTCCATGAGTCTTTGAAATGTCGCTGGGGCATTGCAAAGGCCAAAGGGAAGACGGTTGAATTGGTAGAGACCATCTGGTGTGATGAAGGCTGACTTTTCAGCGTCCCTTTTATCGAGTGGCACCTGCCAGTATCCCGACATCAAATCCAATGTTGTAAAGTATTCCGCTCCCTGCAGTCGGTCAAGGGTATCGTCAAGACGTGGAAGAGGGTAGACATCGAGCTTGGTTGTACTATTAAGCTTTCTGTAATCTACACAAAACCGCACAGTGCTATCTTTCTTTCTCACTAACACCACTGGTGATGACCATGGGCTCGTTGACGGACTCACCACACCGTGGTCGAGCATCTCAGTCACTTGCTGTTTGATGGTTTCACGCTTTGTTGGGGCTAGGCGGCGTAGTGGCTGATGTATTGGTCGGCTGTCACCGGTGTCAATGGTATGTGTCGCATACGGTGTGCATCCAAGTTCGTCCGAACTCAGGGCGATGCAATTTCGATGTGACAACAATACCCTCTTGATTTTCGTTTTCTGCTCGCAACTCAATTCTGGTCCAAACTTAAATTGTTCCCACGGTAAAGCATTATCCTGACTGTAAAAATGGCACTCGTTATGTGACTCTAGAGAAATACTGGCAAGTATTGAGATCTTGTCCTTCGCCAACGGTTGGAGTACACCAATCTGTTTCCCTGGATTGAGAGTGATGTCGTTGGCACCTAGATTAACGACAAGAGCGACGAATTCTCCATTAGTACAAGCCACGAGTGTCCGGGGTGCAGCTAGTTCTTTCCCTGGTTTCGCACAGAGCCACGAGTCGAAAACAGCTTCACCGTAAACCTTTTTGTTGTTCACAGTTAGGCGTATCATCGAAGCAGTCTCGGCAGGTATTGTAGCAGAGTCTTTAACGCATACGTTTAACTCATCCGATAGCTGTACTTGAGCACATATGATGTTGGTATATTGGGAAAAAAACTTTAGAAATAGGTGCCACTTTTCCACGGCGACGAAGGAAAATGAGCGAACGAGGTACACAAGCCACACCAAAATACTTTCGCATCGTGGAATGCTGGCGTGTAATGTTTTCATGGGTGGACGCGGGGTTTTGGTGGCCTTGTTCTGTTCGGGGTTCAACTTAAAAAATCCGTTTTTCTGGCACCACTCATAACCCAGAATGATCGGAGAGACGGAATTCGACAAAATTACGAAGTCCACTAACGACGTCTCACCGAGCGCAGTGACCAGTAACTTCACTTGTCCACCGGTGTGAACTTTGACGCCGTTGGCTGTAAAAAGTTGTGGAGCAATCCGGGAGACATTACAATCAGCCGGTACAAGCGTCGCGTCGATTATGTTAACCGCTGCTCCAGTATCGAGGAGACTTTCTTGTATTCCAATCCCTTGAATCTCCACTTTGGTAGTTGGAAGACCAGTAAAACTCTTTGAAAGAGAAACGAGGGGGACTTGGTCCTCTATACCCGATCCCGCCCCTGTGGACCGGGATATCCGTTTCCCGACGCGCGGTAACACTCTGCAGCCAAGTGTCCTTGTCGCCCGCATTGAAAACAGCGCCTCTTGGTGTTAACTCGTTGGTGACCTTCAGGTTGCTGGCGTGCTCCAGGCGTCTCCAGATGAGTAGTTGGCTGTAACTGTGCTGGGCAAGAAGCCTGGGCGTTTGCTGTTGCCTTTTGAATGGCTGAGATCTCCAACGCCTTAGCCAAAGCCTCTTGAACTGTCTTTGGCCCTCCAAGTCGAACAAATTTTTGAACTTCAGTGTCCGCAATGGCGTCGACGAAGGCTGAACTGCCAGATATTGTTTCGTGTGAAATATTCAAGAGAACAAAGCGAGGGGCTTGTAACTTCCGTAATTTCGGAGGCGCTCACCAGCGAATGAGTATCTTTCACGTATGTAACAGTCAACAGGGTCGCGACTCTAGCCTCGTGCGTGCTTCATTGCGTCTGTTCTATAGTTTCTGCGCATGCGCAAGTCACAGGGTACAGCCGAAAGGACAAACACATTTCGCACGCCTTGCAAAATCCGAATTCCAAATGTACATACCTGAAATTGGGCACGTGAATGTGGTTTCGCAAGAAATATTATGTCTATTTTTTTTTTTTTCAAAGCTCAAGTCAGAGATGGTAAAATATCAAAAATACAGCAAAAACGGCAACCGTGCATTTTCTACGCCCTATTCCGGACGTTCGACGTCTGCCCACTGGTTTGTGAGCTTGCTCATGGTCATTGTTTATATATTTTGTTAAAAGTATTACTTACCTCACCGAAAAAAAGAACTGTATAAACTGGATTATGGAACAGAAAATCTAACTAAATTTCTTGTTGGAAACCTGACTGCTAACTAAATTTCTTGCTGAAAACCAGTTTGCAGACAATTGTCTGCAAACTGAATTTCAGGTTCCCAGCAGGAAATCCAGTCAGATTTTCTGTTCCATAATCCAGTTTACACTGGTTTTTTTCGATAGGGATCGCGATTATTTTGCTCACTGCCAGCCTCTACTATTGGTTTATAGCGTTTTTTTTTTTTTTTTTCTGCGTTCAGCAAGCCACGGCCGGAAGCGAGCTCATAAACCAGAGTGCAGACGAGAAACAGGCTGGTATAGGACATAGAAAGTACACGACCTCCGATTTTGCTTTATCTTTAATATTTCACTACCTTCACATCAAGCCATTAAAAAAAAAAAAAAATCAGAACCTCTGGCGAAACTACGTTTGCGTGCCCAATTTCAGACATGTATGTTTGGCATTCGAATTTTGCAAAGCGTACTAAATGTGTTAGTCCTTAAGGCCGCACCCTGTACGTGGTGCGTACGTGCTCCTTGTAAACTTGTTGCTTGCTAAGAATATGTGCCTAAAGATGCCGCCAAAATCACCAGCACCCTATTTTAGAGTGTTCGCCAACACCCGGAAAGAAAGATACATTTACAACGTATGATTGTATCGCAATACTCTGCCAAACTTGGTACCTCGTTATATTTGTTGTCCAAAATTAACTGTCGAGTTTCTACAATGAACGAAAACCACCTTTTTGGTGAACCGCCGCATCACCCCTTCTGGGGGGGTGGGGGTATTTAAAGGCCTTACAGGATCGCCTTTTGCCGGGAAGAAAACCGGTACCGAATTTGCCATTCCCTCTCGCACTCTTCTATCCTCCTCTCCCCACAGGAGCGGGTCTCTGATCCACTCCCGCAGAAGCACCTAGATCAGGGGTCTCCAAACCTCGGCCCGCGGCTGGCCACGGTTCCTCCAGTAAAGCCCGACCCGCGGTCCACTTCCAGCACCCACGCTGCTATCGGCGCAAACAGTGCGCCTAAAGAAATGGCGCTGCACTCAAAATTCGCAAAGATACAACAAAGAACTATAGATCATAACACGGTTCCTCTCTCCATATTATTCATTGAACACTGTCATCACCAGCATCACCATTCTTGGTTCTCTGATTCACGTCTGTTTAACTCTGTTAAAATTCCTTTGCATTATCATGTACATTGAGCTTAGTATCCTCTGTCATAACTATTGCGTATTGTTGACATCCGTTTTATCATTCTCATTAGTCTTTTTGCACTGTGCGAATGTGGTAAATTCTCATGCGCTTTGATTTATGCCTGGGGAGTTTTCTTGGCCACAACTGTCGTGTTATGGCCCCTTAGCCACAAAGTTTGGTGACCCCTGCAGTTTGAGATGCACCGTCGCAGAAAACCAGCAAGAGTTCCTTCGGGCACAAGCAGTCGTCAATCAGGGCGATAATGTTGTTGTTTTTTTTCTTTTCGAAAATTTGGGGTGGTAGATGTGAGTACACTGAGTTTACCATTTCACTTAAACACCTGAGACTAGTTGAAGATAAGTGAAACAACCAAAGTAAAAGAAACAAGAGAAGAACAACATAAGGGGTCTGTTTGAGACGTTGTCTAAAAACACGCTCACTGCTTTAACGTATTTTATATACTCGACCATTCAAAGACACTTATTTGCGTCTCCGCAATTAAAACTATTACAGATACGTTGCTAATTGTTGTCGTCAATATTCCACGTAGAGCGTACTATGTCTAAGTTGAAGAAATGTAGTAAAAACATAGTTGTTAAAACAACGGTTTGAAGCGGGTTTCAGCGCAATAAATACCTTTCGAAAATGCAGGACGTTCTCACTTTATCACAGCACCCTTCTCCACATCCTTTTTACTCTCTGCAAAAATGAAGGGTGTTTCAAGCCACAGCACTCTATCTTACAATTAAAAATGGTGTATTCATAATATCAAGGAGCTGAAAAAGTATGGCCAGGGGTGTGAATCTCTGTAACACCTTTTTTACGCCCCCAAGGGTGTCAACCTTTTTTCTGTGCATGGTCATGTGTGTTTGAGTTCCAGTCGAGACAGCCGTCTCTGCTATCTTGGTGAACAAGGTGTCTCGGTGCGAAGGCGGCAGCCCTCTCTTGGCGCCGCGCGACTGCGCGGTATCAAGAGCAACCAGGCAGAGCCGTCTTATTTGGTCGCAACGCCGCGCGACTGCAAAAGTCTTTTGACCGGATGAGACAACTTTGCCGGGTCTTGTCGATCATGAAATGACCCCTCTTATGACCTTGGACTTCTAGCAGATGGCTTTGTGAACCACACGCCTGAGGGTATGCTCATCAACTTTAGAGCTTCGCCATAACCCTGATTGGCTTGCTGGGGTCATCACTGACGACCTTCTGGACTTCATCAACGAAGTTGACTTTCACATTGTTGGAAATGCTTCTTTCATTTGGCCGGTGACGAGATGTCCCCTTCTGAGTCAAGCAGCTTTTTTCTGACGTTAAAAACAAATAGAGTTGCCACATTCATAAAGATAGAAATCTCTGAGTTGTGTCGGCATAAAGTGCGATGAACACAGCATGCCTGTTCATCTGCGTGAGACTGGAGGCGGCGATCTTGATTGGAATGCTGGATGAATTACATATGCATGCTGTTGAATCGGTGCCATCGAACTATAACCAAACGCAGTTGTTTTCTGGGTATCTTTGACGTGCTAAAAGTGTGTGCTTAAATACCGGCCGCACCAATAGAATGCGGTACAATACCTAGTGAGTGAACATTAATATATAATGTTAATCTCTCCCGATCTTTCAAGCAAGTGTCTGCTCTGACTGAATGTAAGGCGTCCTGGTAAACATATCTCTTTCTAGGAAGTAGGGGGGACGTGCACCCGAGGTCCGACAGTGATAAAACCGTTAACCAACGCTAACTGCTAGACACAGGTAGAAAAGCACACAATTCACCAGCTAAAATCTTCTAGTATGCCATCGCAGCTTGCAGATACATCGTAACAAGTTTTTTTTTTTTTTTTTTCATACGTAATGCAAAACGTTAGAAAAGTCTGTAATGCACATACCTTTCCGGATAGTAGGTGGCAATGAACTTGGACACCATTGAACCCCAATCCCCTCCCTGGAGGTAAAACTTGTCTCTTCCCAAACGGTCCATCAGCTTCACGAATACCCTCGCCGTTTCGAGCAGGTTGAAACCTGCCCAAAGAATATAATAAAAATTGGTTAACAAAGGTGGAGGTTGACACTTTGTTTCAGTTCGCGACGGCAGTTAATTTAGTCCAACTAACTTGCACCGCATTTTTCCACAGAAGGGAAGGGAGAGTCTCCCCAGTGGAAGGGAAAAAAATGCAATATTTGGTTTTGCAGTTGACGAAGAGGGAACCCTTATTTTGAAGCTTTTTGCTCTCTCGTGAAACAATCGCGCACTTTCTTTGTAATAGCGAGAGAATGGGTTGGAATATTTTATTAGCTCGTCTTAAAGTTCTGCATTCTTCATATATCCGAAGGTTCGTGATTCAAAAATGTATTCGCAACCACTTCTCACGAGACGTACTAGACGCCTTCGATCGCCATTCTTTGCACGCACCAATTTGTTTAAGTCCACTTCTCCCATAATCGATTATTGCAATTCTCAGTGGCGTAGCAAGGCCATCAGGCACACCGGAACCTTCATAGCTTTCGTAGCCCCCCCCCCCCCCCCCATTCACTCCCGAGATCGCAACCAACAAAAGAAGCGGGGGGGGGGGGGGGGGGAGGGGGGGGGTGCTGTTTAATGTGCCCCCCCCCCCCCCCCCCCCGCTTCGTTGGATGAACGGGTAGGGGGGTGGACGACGAGGAGAGGCTTTGAAAAGACGCGGTGGGCTGCAGGAAGGCAAATACTGAACGTAAGTGTCGGCGTCGTTTCTCATAGAATGCAGTGTTGCATGTGACGGTTTGATCGATAGGTCGAAATATATACAGCTGCAAACTTTTTTGTGGAAACGTACGCCCGATAATCATCGGTGTCCCTGGAAAAGCCGTTCCGAATTCCAATTATCTCCCGTCATCATGCAGACTCAAGACCTTAGAGGTCAGTGGGGCTCTTCTAGAGTGTAAAGAGTTACGAGATGATGTAATGCATAGACTGATTCGCAGGACCTGTTAGGAATCTTTCTTGACAGTGGTCCGGACATTGCCCGATCTGTGCCAGCTAATAAGTTCTCAGATTGATCATTGCCGAGGTGTCATACAGATACTGGAGCTGAACCTCGAGTTCCACTACACCGTGTACAATGACCAATATTAGCCAATAAGCTGTGAAAAACCTCGTGGAGCGGATGGTTTTTTAGAACTCCCGATTTCTGTGTAATAGTGTCACTAACTTCCGTAATTCTGGTTCAAGGTATACCTTGTTTGTGAGGTGCTTCCGAGAAACCGTAGCCTGGTATCGATGGGCAAATGACTTCGAAGGCAACGCCGTCTTTGGTCTGCGTCAGCATGGGCACGATCTTGAGGAACTCGACAATGGAGCCAGGCCAGCCGTGGGTCATCACCAAGGTGAACACCTTTGTCTGCAACACACAAGAAGCGGCTAACAATATCACACAGCTCCACAGACAACGGAAGTCTCACGCCCGCACTGTGCTCACCTGCAGTGCTAAAAATTATACAGTGCGTTTCTGCTACATCGAGTCGGTTCCCAGGAGACCGCTGGTCAAATCGGTTTAATCAATTCGGAGCCCGTCGTTCGTCTGCCCGCGCACCCCGAGCCTCGAGCGCTCAGTGCCCACGCTCCTCGAGTGGCCACGAGCTGATAAGCGCCAGTGTCAGACAGTACATAACAGTTTCAACGAAGGCTTTAAAAAATACCTAAAAATATGGTGGTTGAGGAAACATGGGTGGATGTCAGGAATTGCGAAAAATATACCAATTAGCCAGATAATTAACTAAAAGTTACTAGTTAACTTCTTAATTTCTGAAAATCAACGTGATTCCAATTACAAACTTGCTAAGCATATGATTATGTCTATGAGGAAACAGCTCAAACACTGAACACTTACACACAAACACGCGAGAAAGGACACACACAAAGCTGATTATCAACAATTTATACTTCTTCCTCTACCTTCTCTTCTTTTTAGTCCCCTCAAGCATTCCACAAATGCAAGATAAGATGTACTAAAAAAAATGTTTTAAAAGAACAATGCGTAATAAGGAGCACATATACAAACGTATAAAAATAAATCATACACGAAAAGAAAAAAAAAAAGAAGAATATACTACATGGACGAGAAGTGAAAGATTCGATCTGCAACTGCCAAAGCAAACCCCATACATTCCCACTTCATATTGTTTTGTTTTGAGAACTTCTTTCCATGACTATCCTCACGAGTCACTGGCCCAAAGCCGCAACACACCGTAGATATTGTTTTCCTTTGCTGTGCAGTGTGATTGATGGACGGACTGCTGACACATTCCTCTCCACTCTCTTCGATGGCTGGTGCCTCGAGCATCTCTCGCGCGTGTGGATTTTTACGCTCACGCTGGTAAAGGCTGGGGTACACTCACATCATCCTACAGTGGGCTGACAAGTGGCCTGCTGATGTGCAACTTCACTGCCGCTGCATGTTCTCTTGTTCTATCGTTGATACACCGGCCCGTTCGGCCGATGTAACACTTTCCGCAAGACAAAGGAATGCTGTAAACAACACCTGTTTCACACTGGACATATCGTGTCCTATGAGCAATGCTGCCTGCCTTTTACTGTTTTTTTTTTTTTTCTGTTGTTTATTCGTCGGCACATAGAGTACGCCTTGTTTGGGCAGAGCATACCACGTCAATGTTTTGTCGTCTTGCAATCTTTTTTAATTTGTTAATGATCCCATGAATGTATGGAATGACCACAATTTTGTCTTGAGTTTTGTCTGCCTCAGTTTTGTCTTTGCTTCTTGATGACTGGATGGTTTTGCTAAGCATAATCAAAAACCACTAAATCGACTCTTTTTAGTAATACATAACGCAAAAAAAGCATTTTACGGCGTTCCGAAAACCAAAACAAAGAACCAACGCTCAATTCCGACAGGTTTCTTATCGGAGCGCATCTTTGTGCGAGCGATCCTGCTCCCCAGTGGCCGAAACGCGCACCACACGTGCACCATTCCCGTTGACCATTCCAGACTTGTACGGTACTCATTACAAGTAATCAAATTATTTTAATCGATTACTCTTTGGTGTAATTTGCTAATTACTTAAATACATCTAGTAGAAAGTAATCGCAAGATTTTTCTTATTACTTTGGAAGTATAGTTCGATTACTCTAATTCAATCAACAAAAACACCCCTCCCAACAGAGGGTGGTACAAAAAGATTTGTTTCAAAACCGGCTGAAAAATCAGACGTTTTAAAAATCTGAAGAAATCGGAAATGTAACGGTTGCATTTTCAAGTAACCCCTAATCACATTTCTTCTCAAGTCGAATATTTTTTAAGTGAGAGTAATTGTAATTGTAATCAAATACTTTTTTCGAGTAACGTGTACAAGACTGCTAATTATAAAGTAAATTATTGAATTTTAGTTAATTCTTTAGCTAATTAGCGTGTCTTTTTTGTCTTTTTTAATCCTTGACGCCCACTGTGACTGGCAGTTTGTTCCTAAAGAGAGCTTTAATGAACAAAAAGTAAGGGCGCAAACGAGCCCTTACTATGGTTGAAAAAACTCCGAGGCTGCGGGGTAAACGACACAACACTAAAAAGCCTCTAACACAGCTGAATTTTTTTTCCGAATTTTGGTTATATAGGCACTTCGATACAAAAGAAAAAAAGGGGGAGAGGGTGAGAACCCCAAAGAATGCCACTTTCCACCAATGTAACCTTTGACTAAATACAAGGACAACAGACTCTGCGTCATGCACCTCTCTTATCTTTGACCCCTCGCTACCCGACCGCCAAACACACTGGAAAGCCTAAGTCCATTAACACACACACACAAAAAAAACGACTTAACGTTTTTTCTACCCGAAAACCTACATTAACCCATTCACACACACAAAAAAAAAGAAAAAAAAAACGACTTAACGTTTCTTCTACGCGAAAACCTATAAAGAAAAACCTTGAAGAGCTTTCATTCGCATTACATGTCATGTTTTAATCACTTTCATTCCACGCGTGGGTTTGAAATTCCCGCGCGAGGTCATGTAGCTGTGACGTCATGACCCTATCGACCAGTCAGGATTTTCCTGTCCCACCGTCGCCACCGACATCGACGTCGGATTTTCTGCGACACGAGTTCCTAAACAACTCCCTAACAATTTCAACTTCCTTCGTAACCTATACCTCGCAATGCCAGCAATCAATCATCTTCCTTTTTTTTTTTCTCTCTCGCATCAAGCTCGTTGTTTAATTTTACAATGGACAGCAACGGATGCTACCTGCCGTCCCAGCTAATCCAGCGCTGCGACCGGATCACGTGACCACGCGCCACGCGCGTCGCTGGCAAAGAGGTTAGAAAATACATTCCACTCCTCTCAAATACAATAGCCTCGGCGCTGACAGGTTTTCTGGGCTTGGCGAGAGCCATCTATCGTCGGGGAGGTCTTGGCTATCGGGCGGAAAATGATGATATTGATTATGGTTGTTCTACATACCAAATTCATTGTTGTGGAAATGCGCGAGACACGTGCCGCGCGCCACTTCTAAGAAAAACATGGCGTCTAAAATCTAGCTCAGTGGTGCGCAACGTTAGTGGTGCGCTAAATACTTTGCTGCGCTGTGCCGCCGGCCATGATCTTCCCAAGGGTTGCACGTTGCACGTGCCTCGTGCATCGACGCACCTTGCGCTACTTTTGAAACATGAAGGGGCTTTAGGTGGAATCGGAGACGACACCGCCGCGGCCGCCGCGAACATCCACGTGCACTTGCGCGTGGACTGACGCGGACCTTCCCTCCGTCATTCGGCGCTGTAGGCGTTCTGTCTAATGCAAATGAGCAGAGGGGAATGTATTCCCCCTAGTAAAGTATTTGCAATATTGGTGAAGCCTAGTCATAAAAAGTTTAAACGATTTTGTGCCCAGCGTGAACGCAGATCTCTCTGACGATTGGTGCGCGTGACATGTCACGTGTGAGATGGATGGTTGATTGTAGGACTCCTTGCAGGCTTGTGCGCGCTCCGTCTGGTAGGTTTTATCAGATCGAAGGCTAGACTGTGGTGTATTCTAGTACCCCATAGCAAGACGAAGGCTAGCTATGGTCACGTGATGTGGTCACGTTGGCATGGTAAGTGAGGAGGAAAATGAGAAAGGCGAGGCGTCAAGGGAGCATGGCTTGTGGAGGCTACGCGGCCGACGTCCTGCCCTCTCCTACCCTTCTATCTTCCTTGGTCGCTGGCATAGAGACATCGACCGTTTTTGCATAGAGATCATACATACTAACTCTAAAGGAAAAGGTCCGCCATTTTCCCATGCATTCTGGCTGCCGCAAGTGGCGGAGCATGCAGGCAGACCCTCGTAAAGCCCCTATATACGGAAAAGTAGCGACATCCTTTGAAGAATGCCGCCTGCTATCTTGGAGCGATCCAGGCGGCGCTACCGTTGACGCGCGAGCGCGAAAGAGCAAAATATAACAATAAAAGTGTGCATGAGGGACGAGGAGGGAGAAGGAATGCATATGCTGTCGGAGTGCAGTGCATGCTATGAGCTCATGTCGCCAATCAAATAACGCCGACTGTGCAACGTCACGGCTTTCATTGTCCTTCTTTGAGCACATTCTTCGCGGTAGGCAGACCGTGACAGTGCGCTTTTAGCCTGAGTCCATGTACTTTCCGTGTCTTCAAGCCTTTGACTGCGCTGTCGTCTGCTATCTTGGGGCGATCCAGGCGGCGCTACAGTCGACGCGCGGGTGCGAAAAAGTAAAACATGAAGATAAAAGGTGTGCGCGTCAGAGGGGGAGGGAGAAGATGTCGCTACCTTTCTTATTCAGGGGCATTAGACCACTGATAAAACGTTTAAACGATTTTGTGCCCAGCGTGACCGCAGATCTGTCTGGCGATTGGTGCGCGTGACATGTCACGTGTGAGATGGATGGTTGATTGCAGACTTGTACACGTTACTGAAAAATAGTAAGGAATTACATTTACAATTACTCAAGGCTAAATTGTAATTTATTACAATTACAATTACCTGCCCATAAAAGTAAGTGACCATTACCCCCGAAAGTAATCCGTTACTTTCATGGCGTTACTTTCAACATTATTTTCCTAAATTAAGAAACAAAGGGAAGAAAGTTATTCAAGTTCTTATTGTCGCCACCTGTTCCATTTATTAACTTTGAGTATTTTGAGCAATACGTGACTCTCGAAAGTCTCGTCAGACATTTTGTGTTATTCCTTACTCGATATGTCGATTGCTACGCTGAACATCATTTGAACTGAGGCACTGGATGGGAGTGCAGTATTATGCCTCACGAATGTTTTATGGTCTTAATTGAGCTTTTTCATGGAAGCAATGGAAGTGCTATTTACCTCAAAGATAGAGCAAGGCTTCGTCGTTGCAGCCGTTGCCTGATATTCGAGAGTTTTAGTAGAGTTGGTAACAGTAAGGTGATAATTAAATAATAAATAAGGTTTGGCTCGATATTCTTCCTTTGGTTCTGAACAGGTCGAGCCTCGGTTGAGACGTTGGTGAATTAGAAAAAAAAGTTCCCAATATTTGAATATAAGTAATCGATAAAAAATAACCAGGACACTCATAACTACAATTAATTAGAACGTTGGTTAAAACAAGCAAATGTGAACGCACGTTTGCAATATGTACCTTTCTTGGTGTCGTTCAAAAACGCACGGTGCACGGACCGACAGCAGTTTACTCCGGTGTTCTCCAGATAGACGTCCGCTGATCCCATGGGCAGCGAAGGGCCGACAACTAAGTAAGCCGCGCAATGGCCTCGCTCGCGAGTTTCACTCTCTCCTCATGCCCAGAACCATTATGTTTTATTTGTAAAACTGTTTGTAAAACTGTCTGCTTGAGATAAGATGCATCCTGCTGGGGTAAAAACAGGAAGAAGAAAAAGGATGACTGTTACCATTTTCGAAGTGCTCGCAAAAAGCTGACTCACAAAAAGGGTAACTGAGATGCAGATAACCTGGCTGCAATTCACAAATAAAGTGGGCCAACCCTAAAAGTTGGAATGCAAAAAAAGTAAATATATTTTAAAACAGGGTCAAATAAGGTGAAAGAAGCAGGAAAAAATACATCCTGTTTTCTAAGAGAAGATGATAAGTGTGCATCGACGAACAAGTATGCTTGTGGCAATAACACCTTCAGATATTATCACATCTCTTTTAGTGGATTTTAGGGTAGACGGCGCTTTGTCTTGTGTTCTGACATTATCAAAATGGTCCTAGTCACTATAACCGAGAAGGGCTTTGTTAATTCTTGTCTACTCGAAGAGGCACACAATCAATTGGTGTCCTCCTCTCCCTGCCTTCGATCCTAAAAAAAAAAAAACACAAAAAAAACAAAGACAGCAAAAAAAGCGGATATAACTTAAACGCCCCCAATTTTTTCGTAGAAATGTTTATTTGGATCTTCGTACATTCTTGTTAGGGTCTAAAAACAGTAGATTCAGGGGCTTTGTTGCAAAAAAAAAAAAAAAAGGGCTTTGCGGAACTGAAGAATGCCAAGCCTCCCTTTGCGCTGGTCAATTCGCGTGACAGTGTCACTGCGCTCAACTTTACCACAATGAAAACGACTTTTTCTTTATAAGGGGGGAGGGGGGGGGGGGGGGGGCTGGTCCTAAAAAAATGTAACGGATTACAAGGAATCCGTTACCCAATTTATGTAAGGGAATTACTTTAAAATTACTTTAGAAAATATGTAATTATTCCGTTACTAAATTACCGGTAAATGTAACGGATTACAAGTAATTTCGTTACTTGTAACGGATTACGTACAAGTCTGGTTGATTGTAGAAGGACTCTTTGCAGGCTTGCGCGCGCTCCGTCCGGTAGGTTTTATCACATCGAAGGCTAGACTGTGGTGTATTCTAGTACCCCATAGCAAGACGAAGGCTAGCTTCGGTCACGTGATGTGGTCACGTTGGCATGGTAAGTGAGGAGAGTAAGGAGGAAAATGAGAAAGAGGCGAGGCGTCAAGGGAGCATGGCTTGTGGAGGTTACGCGGCTGACGTCATGCCCTCTCCTACCCTTCTATTCTCTATGTGTTCTGTCGCTCTCTGTCGCGGTCTCTCACTTGGGAACAGGGTGTAAGATAGACAGGTGGGGAAACGAGAGCCAAACGAGCGACCGGATTGTGTCCCCCTCGGCTTTCTCTTTTCCTGTGGCGCCATCTATGTGGAGCACCGCGAACTCTCACTCCGGGTGGGCGAACGGTGGCGACCGGCTAAACTGACGAAGAAGGTTTCTCGTGGATTTTCAATGGCGGACTGTTGGGCTCTCGGTTTATTTTGCGCACTCTCCGCACTCTCCCGTAGAGTTCCATGCAAATTCGATTCCAATTTTTTTCTTCTCGCCGCAGCGCCATCTGTCGCAAATCGGGGGTACCCGCAAGCAGACGAGTACACAATCCGGTCACGGCGCTGCGGTAGGTTTCTACGGGTAGGGAGGCTCAAGTGAGGGTGGGTGCAACTGCTAGATCGGCGATCACGGGACATGGACGCCATTTAATTGCTAAATTTTGCTGGGAGTCTATGGGGCAAAGGGTCGTTTTCTTTCCTAACTCGGGTCATAAAAGCCCATTAAGGTGCTTGAATAATTTACACAAGGTACAAATGATTACTTTTCCATAGCCGCCAGTTTTGTTGCGATAGGTTAAGTATTTTTTTAACGCGAAAAATGGTAAATTCCGCCATCTTGGACGTTGCTGCTTGTCTGGCAACTTTGCTTTCTCCGCTCGACGTTTGCAATTCTCGGAGCGAGAAGGAAGCGAGAGAGGCTGCGCCAAGGCGCTCGTTGCTTGCAATGGGAGGCGAGAGGAGGAAAGGCGCATGGAGCAACAGAGTTGCAACAGAGCGGGCGACTGCTCTCATGCAGGCAACACTGGCGCATATCCTTTCTCGAATCCTCTCCCTCAGGCGCCGCCATTAAATTGCAAACGCTCTCCAGGTTTTGAGTTGCGCCCACCCTCACTACAGCCTCCCTATCTACGGGTATCTAATAGCGAGTTCGTTTCACACGCACTGGCACCGTTCGAGTTCTCTCCCAGAATGCATCGCACTCACAGAGTGTTGCACGGAAAACTGGACTCAAACGAACTCGCCAAATGCACCGAGTGCAGAAGACTGACGCTGCCGCCATCTATGTTGTAGAAAAGGTACCGACTTCAAACCGAAACTTGCGCCTTTCTGTTCTGAGTGATGCGTGGGGATGCGAGAATGCAGTCGCTACCAACGTTTATCTACAAACGTTGGTCGCTGCAACCTGTAGTTTATAGTTGCGATGACTTCAAGCAGCTAGGCTGCCGTAGAGATAATTACAGACGGCTTAAATTTCCGCAACCAGCTGTCTACAAAGCAGCTGGTTGCGATCTTTCAATTCTTATAACCGTTTACACTGAAGAAAACTGATGATGCTGTCCGAGCAGAAGCTTGATCCGTTTGAGCATGGTATTATTCGTGAACCACTGAAAGGGTACGGTTTAAAACTAGCCTGTTGGAATATCCAGCAAAACTGGGACTTTCGATTTGGATCGTCAGGATTAGATATTAACCTTGGTGAGGGCGTCGAGAACGAGAGCTTTCTCGAACAAAATGCGACGGGGCAAGTTGGCTAACGTAGGTAAATGTTAAACATGATGATGTTGCCCAATCCCCGGGTAAAGTCTCCATCTTTAGCTTTCTCTGATGCTTATTGGGCAGTCATAGGTTTCTGCTGGGCGAGTTTTGTCGACAAATGTTAAATTTTTGACCCGCACACGGATGGTGATAGACATCTCGGGGGCCGCTGTTGCGTTTGTTCTGAGCATTTCTTTACACACTGGTATATTTCACCGTTTGTGCGGCAACAGAGCGATTTAAAACCTGCAAATAAATCACGGGTTGTCGATTGCTTCCTTCGTGAAATTGCAGACGCTCACAATTCAAGCTCGCGTTTGATTTCGTTACCCGCGGGACGCGATTTCTATCAGAAAATATACTTTTTTTTTCGTTCGGTTCCGCGACACATTGTAGCAGACGAAGCCCCGTCGTCTGCTCCCGCTCCTCGCGGGCCCCGCCGGAGCGAGGCATGACGGGATTGCATTTTGGCGCACTCCCGATTTTCTCGGTGCAGCGAGTGCATACACGCGTGGGGTGTGAGCGCTGAAACGAACTCGGAGAGTGCAACCACTCGTGGAGTGCCGGCCGAAACGAACCCGTTCCACGCTACGAGTGGGCACGCGTGGGCACGAGTGCCGTGAAACGAACTCGCTATAAGGGCCGTTTCCCCACCTGTCTCTCTTACACCCTGCTCGGGACCCAGGATGTCGGCACACGGGATTTGCTACTCCTCCTCACCCACCTTTACCCCCGTGGTTTTTGGTCGCTGGCTAACTCCCAAATGTCACGTGACTCGCACACACACAGAGCATGGGATTGGTCTTGGTAACTCGAAGAGTATCTTCGTTGCCGTTCGAAAAGAAATAAAACTTGCGTAAACGGGAAGCAAACAAATTCAAAGTTTCGCAAGTAACGTTCCTCGTAAAAGCTCACCTGGGCGTTGGCGGGCATGGCCCTGGCGTACATGAAGTGAACCTGGATGCCCTCGATGACGGTGCGATAGTGCTCAAACTGGTTCAGCCGCTTCTCCTGCGCCCTCCAATCGAACTTGTCCTTCCAGTAGTCCACCACGGACTTGAGCGCCAGCGCGTTGAAGCCATACGCGAACTTGGAGTCTTGCAAGGGATGTGCCAGCTTGGTTGCTGCGAGGCGCCACTTCAGGTCTGCCAGAGCCTCGTCGGGGATGTGGACGCTGAACTTGCGAATCACGGGGTCATCCTCAGGAGCCGCGCGCACTGCAAAGTAATGCCGATCATTGCAAGAGACCCCTTCCTGTCTTCTGCTGAAAGCTCTGGAAACCTTGCACGATGAAGGCCACGAAAGAAATGCTGAAAATTCGGTTGAGCCTCATTAAATATACAAAATGTAAACTAACACTTTTAGACGGCCCGCAAAAATCGATTTCTCGACATATCGCGCTGCAATTTACTACGGAGGTGCAAACAGGCGGTGGAAAATTACAGTGGAAAAATCAAGGAATAAATTTACCTCGTCCAAAAGAAAAACATCTGGACAATCTACGCCGCCACTTCGCAGACGAAGCATGCACGCGTAGAGAGACGTGCTGCCGACGTATGGCGTACGCGGCGTCGAAAGAAGAGTGGGAGGCACTCACGTGATCGAATGACGTTTTAGTGAACACCCACGTTTCACCGAATGACACTTTAGCGAATAGTCGGACGCCGCGAGGCGGCGTTTTCGGGTGGGCCAAATGGGTTCACATTTTGGTAATGAACCGCCGCAGACTGTCGCCGCGAAGCGGCGTAAGCGCAACGCGGCGGATGGGTTAACGCGCGCCCCCGTTATTCGCTAAAACGTTAATTCGCTCAAATGTCGCTGTTCGCTAAAACGTCATTCGCTCTTGTGATATGGACCCTTCCTTGATTTGTTTTACTACAAACTTTCACCCCTTGGTTGTACCTCAGTAGCGCATTGCAACGCGATACGTTAACAAATCGATTTTTGCGGGCCGCCTAAAAGTGCCTTAAAAGCGTTAGTCTACAGATCAGGGATCTCAAACACGCGGCCCGCAAGCCCCCTTTCCCACCGCCTCGACCGCCACATGCGCCATAAATAATAGGTTCATATTGTCGATTCATTTACGCTCGAAAAGGAGCTGTGCTATGTTCACGCATTTTGCACTATTCTGTTGCTGTTGTTGTTGTTGTTTTTTAACCAAGTATTGCTTCATCTACATGTTTGCTTCTCAGCCCTTTTCTTGTAAACCAACCGGAATGGCAATACCATTACTATATAGATAGGGCTCCGTGTTTTCGGAGTTTATTTTTCGTGAAATTCGGAGGGTGTTTTTCGGAGTTCATTTTTTAGCGAAAATTCGGTGTTTATCGGAGTTTATTTTTCATAAATCCCCAATTGTCCGAAATTCGGAGATTAATTTTGCAGTGTTTCCTATTAAAATAATGAATAATAACCGGATGCAAAAGTATGCCAGATAAAAAATAAAACGCGCTTGTATCAATTAAGATTTTTTCAGTTGAATTTGACGTCGGTGTCATTGGCAATACTTATATGTCCCACGACAAAAGTCACACACAAATGTGGCTTCGATAAATGCCGATACCTTAAAATCAATGAACTGCCGGAGATAGCCGCAAGGAAGCTCGTAGTCATCCCATCAATCTATCCCGCTGCCGCGCGAGGTGGATGTAATAGAGAAGTTTCAACTGCCCCTCTTGCCTATTTTATACAATCTCTATAGTCCATAGCTTTCACTGTTACCCCCAGAAACATACCCTCTTCCTTCTCTAAATCCCAAATCCCATGGCCCAAACTGGAAACCAAAGGAGTGGCTTTTGTCGTGACACGAACGGTACGACGACCTGCTTCCCTGAACCAACCTTCACGAGACAAGCCGTAAGACCCCCTTTTGACAACGGTCCGAGGCTTGAAAGATAGTTATGCAGTCATTTTCCCAGGATCATTAAGCCTGCGCTGCCGAAAAAGAAAAAAAAAATGTTTTTGTTTTTTGTTTGGGGGGGGGGGGGGGGGGGGGGCATGGGCACCTAACAATTCGGAGTTTATCGGATAAATCCGAATTTCCAATAATTTTACCGGCGGGTTTTTTTCGGAGTTTTTCGGATTTATCCGAAAACACGGAGCCCTATATATAGAGTATAGACCTTTGCAAAAAGAGCTCTCTGGTCGCCGCCATTTTGCGAATCGAGCGACCCCTATAAGCCAGAAATTTCTGCAACCCGCCAGACATGTGGAAACGCGGTCAGCGTGACTACCCACCTGCATTGTGCATTCGGACTACGCCGGCTTTTTTTAGTTTTTACTTTATTTGCCTGTTTAGGATGCTTACACTTTGTGTGTTATCTTCCACTGGGAGAACTAGGAAATACCAAAGCTCGTAGCCTGCTCGGCCTTCGCAGGAAACGAACCTAGAGAGCGAACGTCAAGCAGACCGCGACGCGGGCAGTTCGACGTTCTTGAATGATTATTTCCTTTGAGATAATCTTCAAAAAGCCTTCTTGGCTATGTTCCGGGTCTTCGCGAAAAATAGCTGATAGGGTGGGGTCCGGGATATAGGGACGGAATAGACACGTTCGTTCATTTGCCTTGAAGTTGTGCAAAAAGCAGCTCTCCTCTACGTGTGCCCCAAAACACGCCAGATTCGGCTCGATCGTCGTGAAGTGACTATCGTCGACACTGTATATAGGATATGCTGTGTTATATGAGACCTTTCTCAAATCCTGTTCGGATAACGTGGCACCGTGGGGTGCCACGTTATCCGAACGTTATAAATCGAACAACAATATATGTTGTTCGATTGATGAGACTCATTGAATTTCATGTTGTGGGTGAGAAATATCCATGCAGTTCGGATATCTAGTGTTGTCAAATATTCTCGGCGGTTAAGGCCTTTGTAGATTGACACAGCTGAGTGTATGGTGCCGTAAAAATATCAACCTAATATAAAACAAACATTCCAGTTGCATTTGTTGTGTCGCGCACGGACTCACCAAAACAGCTTTCGTTTCTTTGTTTTTGTTCCCGAAAATAGTACAATGCATTCTTAAAAAAACACGAGAAATTCTATTCGCCATAGAACACAAAATAAAAGATAGAACGCGGCAATTTAGCCTCCACCAGTGTCCGGAAGTGCGCTTACGCAGGCTGCCACAGCCCACTGACTAGAAAACCCACAGCCCAGCGCAGTCGGGCAACACTGACGTACGCTCTCAAAACCAGGGACGCGCGCTGTAAATCGCTTCGTTCGAGACTGCCGCTGGAAAGGTCTATACAAGTGCGAGCTCTTTGCTCAAGGAGGCACCTCGGCTGCGCGAACTCTCGCTCAGCAGGAGCAGCGGCCAAAGATAAAGCTATGAGCTCGGGCTTCTGGCTGCCAGACAATACCTTTAAAATTTAAGTATTTTCTTATAATGCTGTAATATAAATTGCCAGAAAAGCAAAAACTGCCGCATAAAGAGATAATTTCTAGTAAATTGTGCAACAGGGCAAAGGTGGTGTGCCTGCTCTCGTTCTATTGAAACTGCCAGTACTCTGGTATGGTGGTGTTTTATATCTTTTCATGCCATCAGGTGTGAGCCCAAAGTAATCAAATATGCAAATAAAGACTAAAAAAGGGCCAAACGATGAGCTTACTAAAAATAGAAAGCATAAGGTTCCTTGTCTAATCTCTGGGGTGTCGCTGGGACAGTCAATGCTTTAGCTTGGCCGAGTTGGTGAATCATGCTAATACTTCACAGTGCACAAAAGACACTACGAGGTATTTTTGTAGTGCGTTGTCTTTTGTGCGCTGTGAAGTATTAGCATGGGACAGTCAGCTGCTTTGCAACCTGAAGCACCAATGCTGTTTGTTTTGTTTATTTTTGTCCCAAAATAGCAAAATATCGCCCCTGGCCTTCGTTGGCTCTCGTCCTTCGGGGGTGGGTTATCTGGCCCCCACACTCGAATAAGTTTGAGACCCCTGCTGTAGATTATATAGGGCGTCCCAAGCGTACCTTAAAGCGATTTGGGAAAATCGGAGCCTGCACATAAAAATATGAGACTTTCACCGAATGTGTACTGAGCAGGTCAGTCGTACCGCGTGAAATTTCAAAACGTCGTTCTCTTCCTCTAAAAAAAAAAAAAAAAGAGGAGTGCGAAAAATTTGTTGAAGTCGAGTTTGGCCGCGTTCGCAGACGACCAAGCGAAGCTAAGCGAAGCTAAGCGAAGCTAAGCGAAGCTATTTACTTGTGGCGCCATCTGCCGATAGGCGCAGCGAACAGACGACGCACTCTGTTGTTTGCTCGGAGCACATTCGGTGAAAGTTTGACCTCTCTATGTGCGGGCGCCAACTTCTCTGGCTCATTTTACAGCGGATGGTCCGCAGTTGTGACGCCTATACGGTATGCAGGTTCGTCTGCTCTTTGCACACCTCTGTGCGTTTGGTTCCCCCCGACCTCAGCCAGTGAAGGAGCGAGCTTGACTTCCTCGTCATCGCGCATTCTCTACACGTTCTCTATGTTGCCGTTTCATTAGCGTGCCCCTCTTTGCGTTTCAATACGCCAAAGACGCATTTTAAACCACTTGCCCGCTTAATACAGTGCGTATTGTGTGGATTTTTTCTAGGCTATACAGTTTTTTTTTTTTTTTTTTTTTTTAAGCAGTAAAATTTACACTAATGCTGTCTTAGCACGTGAGGTATACGGCCAGGGAGACATTATATAGGGGGCTAATTGTCACAGTAAGGCAAATAATAGAGTAAAATATGTTCATTAACTTTTTAATAAGTGACTTGGTACACGAGGTGCACTTGGTACGCGAGGTGCAAGCAGCAGATGGTGAAAGTCTACCGCGAAAACATTAAGGAATAAATTTACCTTGTTCATTAAACAAGAAAAAAATGTTCTGGACAAATACAGGTGGTGTAACAATTTGTGCAAGGGCGCAACCGCGAAAAGGCGGGTGATAAGATACGGAAAATCCGCGCGGGCGCGTCCACCGCACATTTTACCTCCCATAAATCTTTCTAAAATTTACGTATTTAGTCGTTTTCAATGACGGTCAGCAGGTTTTTAATTGGTGTTTATTTTTTATTCATTAAAAGGTTAATGACCAAATTTTAGTTAAATATCCGACATATCGTGACGATTGTCCCCCTATATTATGTCCCCCTGGCCGTATAACTCACCTGCAAAGAGTGCATTGAGATAGCTTTCGCGACTTTTATAAACTAATTATGCAAAAAAAAAAAAAACACGTATATTTTTTTTCTTTCTGGCGTTTGCTGTGTTAAAGCGGAAAAGAGTGGAGGTCTTTGCGGGGGTCTAGGCCAACTTGTCCGAGCGAAACTAGGGCAGTTCGTTGAAAAGGCCACTTCCTTCAACACTGCATTTTGTATCTCAACACGGATACGTATTAGTATTGCGTCATTTTGCGCACGTTTAGTTTTGCATGCGTACGCTGCGGATTGCGGTACATAGGTGCGCGTTTCAGCCAGCGTCCGCTGGCTCCACAAATGTAGACTCTCTTGAACCTAAAAAACCTGGAGCTTGAAAGCCTGTAAATGTCCATATTCGTGTACTATTCTTTTTTTTTTTTTTTTTTTTTTATAAGTGAGGACAAGGGGGACAAACACGAGATCCGTAGAAGTTTGTCTCCGGGGTTTCACGCTGTTCCGTTGTGGGAGTTTTCTACCGAGCCTAGTTCTTCCTTGAACAGTTGATCGTTCGCTCGAAACTCTTTGCGCACATTCGTGTGCCTTCGGCGCTGGCAAGCGCTGCTTATAAAGGGAACACAGTAAAACTGAGGGCCACAGTTAGAAACCAACTTTCTTTCGGCCTTCACCTTCAACCTTCGTTGCCTATTCGACAAGTTGGCCTTCGAAAAGTTGGCCTTCGACCAGTGCTTTCAATCAGTTGGTCTTTGGCGAGTTGGCCATATTCCACTTTATTTGTGGTGTGCGCGAACTTTTGAGGCCTTGGTTTATTCTTCGATTGACATAAAGTAGCCGCCTACGTCCTTAGAGAGGTCGCTCCACAGGCAGAACAATGTGCCGACTGCACAATCCTCTCGCGAGCAGTGCGTGTTCGCTAGGCATGCATATCACGCGCTTCTTACAAGCTTTGCTAGCAAGTCTCAAACAGGTACGACTGTCTATTCGAACTAGTTCCGCAGTGCAGGGTGCCGTCAAAGTGCGGTCTGTTCCTCACCATGCTTGATCCTGGCCGGTCCCCAGTAGCCGGTCTTGTTCACCTTGAAAGGGTCCGGTGCCTGGTTGAGCAAGCCGACCAGAAGGGCTGTCGCGATGCCTACGACCAGGAAGCAGCCAACGACACGCTTGCACATCTACGAGCATGCCAAACATTCGAAATTAAATTACGAAAAACGGATACAGTGCAACCTTCTCAACAATACACACTCTTGCATGTTTATGCATGAAAACCTGGTTGGAACAAAATGTTCAAATAAATCAACGATTTTTTTTTTTTTATTGCGAGATAATGAGGGGTTTTAGAAGCGCGCGCGCGGAGCGAAGGTATGCAGGCCAGCTGGTTAAGAATAAACTCTGAGGCAAGGAGATTTTGTGTTGTTTGTCCGTTATTTATCCTTGTCTCAGTGTTTAGATTATAACATTCCATTCATCGAACTCAACGTTAATCGAACTGAATTGTGATATGAGGATATTTGGAGTTGGCGCTCGTTGAAATCACTATTCTGCACGACACATTCTGTGTTCCTGGGTTTATCAGAATTATCAAGACAAGTATATTTCTTAAATATATTTAGCTTACTGCTCTCTGTAAAATTACCAAAAGTTCACACAAGACAATTTGCTCTTCATCGGCATAACCTTATATATGATTTTCCCAGAATAAATTGGCAGCAATAAAAATACGCACGTCGAGACTTCACGCACTATCTGGGAGCATGTGTGATGTTTAATCGTGCTCACACGATCGACAATGCGTTTACCATTGTCTCTCTTTACGAGGACATAAGGTGACAGTATTGTAAAAAGTACTCGAGACAGGTATCTAATAGATAGCACAAAGTCCTGTCTGCGAAAGATAAGGTGGACTTCGGTTCTTTTCCTTTTTATTTATTTCGCGTAATTGTTTTTTTTTTTTGTTTTTTTGTTTTTTGGTTGAAAACACGAAGCACGCAAAGCATTCCCGCATTCCGTTGTGTTTCAAACGCTTCCTAGCGATTTTGTTTTACCATTTAAGCTTATAATATTTAAATGTGAAATCTATATTCACTCCGCACTGCAAAAGTGCGGAGTGAATATAGATTTCAGAGCGCTGCCTATCTTATCATTTGACACCTCCCTCCTGAAATCAGTATTTATAAGTATTGGTACTTACTACTTAGGCCTAATTAATCAATTAATTAATTATGTAAACTACAAAAATACTTGCTCTTTTGCAAGACGTTCGCCAACATGCAGTCCATTTCATTCGCGTGAAGCGCTGTTTTCTTTTTCAAGTTTGGTGCGGGTGCTTTAGAAAGGGCTTTGTGTTGTCTGCTCAGCGATCCAGTGTGACACCTCCCTCCTGAAATCAGTATTTATAAGTATTGGTACTTACTACTTAGGCCTAATTAATCAATTAATTAATTATGTAAACTACAAAATTACTTGCTCTTTTGCAAGACGTTCGCCAACATGCAGTCCATTTCATTCGCGTGAAGCGCTGTTTTCTTTTTCAAGTTTGGTGCGGGTGTTTTAGAAAGGGCTTTGTGTTGTCTGCTCAGCGATCCAGTCAAAGGTGATGAGCTATGTCGGGAACTCTGGCAGTAAATCCCGACATGGAAATAGAAACCTATAATACCTCCGGACAACAAAAAAGACTATTATTTGCATATTTACCCCTCGTTCCAAGCTAATGAAAAAGTATAGGACTCGGAGTTTATCCAGGATTTTCAGCCTCGGGGTTGGTGTCACACATCCCTGGCAGGAGCTCCGGCGAGCGCACGCTAACGCCATGTTTGTGTATGTGTAGAACCTTCCGGGGGTGTAGAAATCAGCGCATGCGGAGCGTTCGTCAAAGCTTAAGGCCGTAGACAAGGTTGCACTAGTAAAACGCTTTCACACGGCGTCGGTTCTTGGTCGGTATCCAAGCGCGCGAAGGCACAGAGACACGGCACTTCGGCGTGCCAAGGATGCTTTGAACACGCCGCCAGCCCTTCCTTTCGACGCGTTGTGCCTTTTTCCTGCGACACTGCACTTTCGTAAAATTTTCCACGTGTTCACAACGGAAAGTCTCAACAATACACAGAGTCTTCAAAAAACTTCTTCGGCGAATGACGACGAACGAGTAGGAAACGTGTCGTCAGCACGCTGGAAAACCGCAGCAAAGGCTAGCAAAAACGGCAAATCGTATCCCAAGCGAGTGACGCCCGGTGGCTTCACTTACGGGAGCGGCAAGCGCGATCCAGCAATTGTCATTGAGATCAGTGGGCGCCCCCCCCCCCCCTTCCCCCCCCCCCCCCCCCCCCCCCGAAACAAAATCCTCGCTACCACTACGGAATACAGCAGTTCCCGTCGGAAACACTATCGCACAAGCTGCCTGCAGTGTACGGACGCGCCGGCGTAGCACCGTGCTTTGCACAAAAATCCGGCAAAAGAGCACCTTCTGAAGCTGCCCGCTCGAGTCCGTGCCTTTCGCCAATGCTGCATTCAGTGAAGACGGTTGTCTCCCAGCGCATATATCGCGAAGGCAAGGCAACTACAATCGTACGAAGTAGACGAATAAAAAAATTTAGTGTTCTCTCGACAAACGCGAGTTTCCCCGAGAAGACGCCGCCGTCGAGTGGCCCTGTGTGACTGCTTCGTCTTTCACGACGCCGGCGTCGACGTCGACCGCAACGCGCGGTCGACGTAAAAAGAAAGACGGTGGAATGGTTGGAAGCTTGAACAGTTTGAAGGCTTGGAGTCAACGCATATGATCAATTATACGTCACGACCACGTGATTTCTCATTTCGCTTTTGAGTTGAGGAGGAAAGCTGATAACGTTTTTTATATTGCTAAGGAGGAAGGAGTTGAAAAATCATTTCATGGCCCTTTTAAGATCTCAATGTTGCGACTGGTCGCAATATACCAACCGTTCAAAACTCGCGCGTACAAAACAAAAAAAAAATAATAATAGTAATTTGTTTGTTTGCGGTTTCTCTTATCCGGCGTAAACGGCGTCAAAGGTGGCGGCCTTTCCCCGTCATCCAGGCAACATTGAGCCACGTCCGGCCACGCATGCGCAGAGCGATGGAAGCACGCGGAACGTCGAGCGTATGCGATAAATGTCCTTGAATAAAACTTGCCACCTACGGACGTGACTGTCGCGCGCGTCTTGGCGTCCACATTAAATTTTTTTCTCGACGGCAATACAGCGTATACAGCCAATCGTACAGCCCGTGACGCAGATGTAGCGCGTACAGCGAGTACAGCGATCCAGCTAGCCAAGACCGCTGGCAGATGTACGGCGGCAGAAGTACGGCAGTAGGACCGGTGGGACCCATGACAGAACCACACGCGGCTTAGTGTCGGGGGAGATCATGCTCAGATCGGCGCTGGGCCAGCCGGGCGGTGCGCGGTCTCGCAACGATGGTTAAGATCCACGTTCCCAAGGGACCGGTGGAGGCGGCCTACGAGTCGCCGGACGCCAAGAGCTCGCAATGCCCCGAGAACCACCCCGACTTCGCGACCATCCGCGTCGTCAGCCGGGTGGTGCTCTTCGTGCTGCACAAGTGCTGGATGACGTGCGGCGTGTCCTTCGTCACCGTCTTCGTCGTCTACTGGTACTGCAGCAGTGTGCTGGCGCTCCTGCTGCTCTTCTTCTCACTGTCAGGTGAGCGCGACACGGGCCTCGGAAAAAATTCTGGCAAAGCAAGCACTCACCGTGGTCGACCGGGAAACGCTTCTTTCCTCGACGCCGCGGCAGCCGTCAGCAGAGGGCGGGGAGTCTCGGGTGGCTTTCCCTCGGCTGGCGAGAGCGGTGCGTGCGTCCTCGGCGGCCTCGACGACAACCTGTCTTCCTGTTATCGCTTATCGGACGACCGCTGTCCTGTCTGGCGGGCTGGGTAGGCGCGCTCGTATGCGGGTCCTCACGTCCAATCTAGCACGTCCCCCGAGGCCGAAGTTGGGCTTGTTCGGTCCGCGCCACTTTACTCCTACAACGATGCTCCGAATGTCACCCTCTGAGCGCAGCTGTTAAACGTCCGGGGCAGGCGCACAAGAGCACGACACACCACACGCTCACTTCCTGTCGTGGGCTTATGACACGAGCGCAGAATGCCGTCGTCGGTACGGGTGGCGCAGGTCGCAAGTCTTCCAATAATAAACTTTTAATGGCAGCCCGCTTGCAGCTGCAGAGAGTAAGATGCTATGAAGTGTGTCCTAGAATGTTTTGAAGCTCTTGAAAGGTTTGAAGACTCGTTTTAGGCACAGAGATAGTCGTGACCGAAGTATTTAATGTCCACCTTGGCCAGATATCAAAATACAACCTCTCTGGATTGACCTGTCGACACAGGGCACTGTCACACTTGTCAGGCGTTTTGTTTTGTAGCGCCAGAGCCATACCTGCTAACGTTCGCCTTTGGTGCACCATCATTCGTCCGCTCGGTAGCTTGCATGCTAATTCGTTTTCAGGCAAGACATCGAACAAATGCTTCTCAGAGTATGAATCGTTGTTCCAGCATTCTAATCAAACCATCTTTACTCACTGGCTCATGCATTCTTCAACTCGAAAAGAGGAGCGGTCAAGCTGTCCCTTTGTCTCAAAAACTTCCCTGTCAACTCGGCTCTGTTGTTTGGAGGAGGAATGTCGCAAAGCATAAGGAAGCAACTCGCGCTTCGAGAGGAAGTTGGCAGTCACAGGGTGCATTCGAGCATTGGTCTCCGGCAGTGCTCCTGTTCATTTAGTGAACGGAGCGACAAACTCTCGCACCCCAAAGCACAGACTTAGGGCATCCATTATTTTGTCTGACCATGCAGACAGGGTTTCTCGTAGGGGGCACCTCGGCGTTCTACAGAGAAATTCTAGCTCCCTCCGCTGCACCTTGCAGTCGGGAGGGGGGATTGGGCTCCCCATGTCTGCATGCCTGGCAAGTTGCTTGCACTGGCCCACATTTGTAGGCTTTATAGTCGCTTTCCTCGAACATTTCACTTTGTACGCACCAGTGTCTTGTCAGGGTGGCATTAATTTTCCAAACGAGTGCAGACAACGAAGGAGGTCTCAAAATTGGCAAGGCTGGATTTATCGAGGTTCAGATGGTCCAGATGAACAGGGCCCTTCTCGTGGAGGGGTGCCCCCCGACGGTCAGAAAACGGTGTCGTCGCTCGTGGATTGGCCCGTGAAACATAAATCTTATCTTTCTGTTAGTCAGTGATTAACTGTGATGATCAACATTCTCCATTGAATCATTGGATGTCTATGTGCATAGTTTTTTTCTTTGCGGGGTGTTTTCGCTTGGCTTAAAACGGCACATCGTGGGAAGAGGAGAAATAACCGTCGGCCACCCTTGGTGTGGTCAAAACCTCGATTCATGGCAGGGGTTGTATGTGGTTAGCTGAAATGTGACACTCCCAAAACGTGCAAATGGCGGGAGTAGCTTGGGCAAATGCATCTATTTCATCCCGAAATAGTTATATCTGGTCAGGGAAAGTTAATTAAGGATAAAAGTATTGGCCGGTCATCATAGCACTGTCTTCGATGAGAATATGTGGAACCTAATAAGGATCTCCGTTACGAAGAATAGAATAATAGAGTTTTAAAAGATGCTTGCAAAAACAACAAAATACTCATAACATAAGAAGGAAATGCAGCAGAGTCAACGGAGATCAAATTAAATCTTGAACAAGGATGCCCTTTGTCACCACTACTGTTCACATTGTACCCATAAGGATTAGAGGAAGAGTTAGAGAAGACTGGTCTTGGTTTTGACCTTTCATTACAGCTGAGGCCAAAAAATAGTATGGTCATTACCAGGTGCGATGTTTGAGGGCGGTGTACTGCTAATGACCGATAATAGCACATATCTGTGACTATATAATAATAATAAGAATAATAAATTGTTTATTGAGCTAATTTTTTTCATAATTTGATAGAAGGCCCGCATAAGCGCTTCTGTGCAGGACCGTGGCAACCCACCGGAGTGCTCAAAATAATCAGAAACAATGGCAACAGAAACATTTTGCTCAGAACAGGCTATACATTGTTAGCACAGGCAAAGTGGACAGCAAATGACGGAACAGTATATGCACACCTAAATATGACGAGAGCGCCACTCCTTTAATTTCTGTTTTGTGTCTTTCAGAGACGGCGGGTCGTACAATTCTTCCGGAAGTTTATTAAAGTAGAATGGAACATGTAATATTGTTTTAAACGCCTTCCATAATTTGTGTGTACCATAGGAATGGAAAAGGTTTCAGAATGTCTCAGATGTTTTTGTCGGTTGACTCTGTACTTGAAATCGTTAGTATAATATTTCATTAAAACTACATATTCCCTTCATTCCTCAACCTGCAATATCTCTAGAGAGGCCAATTTTTCACCGTTATCAAGGGTTTCAAATTTCGAACCATAGGTAATACTATCTCAATTCTATATATTAGTCTATTTAATTTTTTCTTCCAGTGGGCAGAACAGGCTCCATACACAGTGATTCCGTAACGCAAGAGGGAGACTCCTAGTGCTTCGTACACTCTTTTCCTACGTGAAGTATTATAGACGTTTCTTCGTTTGTACATATACGCTAAGACCAGTTGTAGGCGTTTTACTAAATTTTCAACATGTGCATTCCATATTAGACTTTCATCAAAAGCTATTAATAAATATTTTGTTTCGGTTACATATACAAGCGGAGAGCTGTCGCAAGAATTATAGTCGGTGGAATGCAGATAGACAGGACGTATAAGGTTCACTCTTTTCTGATGTGTCCGGAAACACATTAAGTTGGTTTTGGTTTTGTGTACAAATATAGTATTCCAGGAGAACCGGTCTACTCATTTGTTTATATCACTTTGAAAAATGGAAACTACATCTTTGTAATTTTATGTGCCAATAACAGGCTTATTTCTGTGAATTTTAAGTCTGATTAAAGAGGGCAGTGTTTTGCTCCTGGTTGTGAGATTAGGAAAATTGTCTTGCGCATGTTTGAACTGGGCTTTGGTATCTCCCGTTTAGGATCTGTAAATATGAACCATCAGTTGTGAAGGATTGCTCTTTTATCATATTGGTCTTCTTTTGTTCCTGTTTCTTGCACTCTGTTTTGTGATAAAATTAGCAAACACCTGTGGCACAGAGGGACACAGATTGGGTCTAGAGTTGAATAGCAACAAATCAACATGCACAATTTTTAATGATCATGAGAGTGAAGAGCTCAACAAACAATAATTTGTGATTAAGAGAGTCAACAGAAAATATGATCTATAGGGGTATGGATTCTGGAAAGACAGAATACCTCAGTGAACATGAAACATGATATGTAACTGGTAAGGGCAAAAGAAATTCAGCTGCAATAAAGAATAGAGCATAGTCAAACTATGGCAGGCATGAAGTGTTGAGGGAGATTTGGAAGGGAGTTATGGTGCCGAGCAGTGCTGGGAAGTACTTCAAATACATTATACTTCAAATACCACTTCAGCGAGGTTTAGAATACTTGTACTTTACCTGAAGTACATTCTCCGATTATGTACCCTCAAAAAGTCCTAAAGCTTTTTTTTTTTTTTTTTTTACTTTTCGAGGAAAGTACAACTTCCGACCTTAAAGTACATTCCTCAAATTTGGTTAAGCTTGTATTACAAAATGATGATTTGTCAACTCTGAAGCCACTTGACTGACTTTATTCAATATTCGCCTCCATTTCCGAAAGTAACCAATGCACTCCCTATTACCGCTGGGGCATTGCATACCAGTTAAAAAAAAAGTGTATATGGCGGGCAAGTGTTCTAATACGTCTTCGCCACATCGGAGCGCAAGAAGAGGCACATCAATCAAAGGGCAGCGTAGATAACCCGCAAGGAACACGCGGCGACAAGTCAGCCAAGTGCGCCCTGTCATTGGTTGAGGTCGAGGAAAAACAAAAGCACATGGGCACATCTTGAGAGTAAACAGATGCATGAGGTGCTCAAGGAGCAGACGAACTTGGGCATCGTGAAAGATTGTGTTAAAAAATGAAAGACTTTTACAAATCTCTGTAATGCGAAATTAGAGCGCAGCTCTTGAGAAGGGGGAGGGAAGGGTATACCCTCCTCCTCCTCCTGCTCTCCCCTCCTCCTACCCTCCTCCTCCCCTCCTCCTCCTCCTCAATACCCTCCCCTCCTCGCATGGTTTCCTTGCTAAATTTAGCTGGAAAATTGACGCCATGTGACCGTAACACCAATTTAGTTTCCCCGCTAAATATAGCGGGGAAAATGACGTCACGTCACCCATGAATAAAGTCAGTTTCTCCGCTAGAATTTAGCGGGAAAATTGACGTCACGTGACCACAACACCAATTCACTTTCCCGCTAAATTAAGTGGGGCGGTTACGCCGACGATGATGCCGCAAAACGGGGAAACGGGTGGCTAAGAGCTGCGCTCTAAAAGTACTTGTACTTCACCTTGAAAGTACATTATATTTTAGTACTTTACTTCAATTACATTGCATCCAATTTACTTTACTTGACTTTACTTTACTTATTTACCACTTTACTTGAAGTTCATAACCCCTAATTTACTTTGCACAAATTTGCTTCAAGTACTTTTTAGATGCACTTTACCCAACACTGGTGCCGAGTTGGTCTTTCCGAAATGCAGTTCTGTGTCCGATACCAGATGTCCAAGCAAGGTTAAGACAGGTTTACGCTTTTGATGTTTGAGAGTCGACCTGACTGCGTTGCGCCCGCTCGTAACCGCTTATGGTGACAACACACCGGCAGGGAAGTGCTCCAGGTACCCCTAGAACACTTCCATGCTGGTATATTTTCCAATTTTTTTATGCGTCATTCTTTCACCTAGACTCCAAATAATTCTGACAATGCTATAAGCGACCATTTCTTATTTGTGACTCCAGCGATCTACGGCCTTATACTTAGGGTTCTTCGTTTCCGAGGAAAACCCGATATTACCCGATTTTTGCACCCCGAACAGTTTTTATGAAAATTGGACTAAACCCGATCTCTCCCCAAATGCCAGTCTTGAAATTAGCTGAATTTATGAAAAAATAAGAACAATTCCGTATCCGTTTCAAAACTGCTTCCTCGGTCACTTGTTTGATTGTAACAAACTTCTTTGATTTGCGTTACCTCTGCATATATTCGCTTCAGAACGAGTCGAAAGGCGGAAATATACTGTAAGATCGAGCACCATTGCTATAAAATATACTTCGTTGACTTTTGTTGGTGTAAATAACATATTTCATGTACCTGCCCTTCATAAATAAGACCCGAGAAAACCCGATTTCCTAATGGCTTCAGAAAGACCCGATTTCTCCCCGATTATCAGCCTGAAAAATAGCAACCGATTTTTACCCCCCGATTCTCGAAAAATATAAAACCCGAAAACGAGGAACCCTACTTATGCTCCTTCTTACCTCAAGAAAAAAGGAAGTTTTGCGCATTGTTCATACGCTGCGCGAAGTAGTTCTTACGAGATTTGTTTGTCGAAAGAAGCAACGCTTTTGGCGTTTGAAACTTATATGTCTCGACACATATCTTAATTCTCTACATAAAAGGGAAAATTAGCAGCGCTCTGCGAGGAGTCACACTTTTTTTGCTACGGTTCTTTAGGTGAAAACGGGTATAGTGGCTAGAATAGAAATCTGTAGCATCAGGTTCACCCGCCAAACTTCTCGAGCAGATTAAATACTCCCGGCGCACAATGGTCAAAAGATGAAGGTGTGAAAGTATGTTAGAAAACATTAAATGAAAATCGCCAATCGTTTGTACATAGATTTGTCTGATTATATGCAGTCTAAGGTCTAACAGCCTAATTATATGCAGATTGGAAATGTTGCGAGGCTACCCAATAGGTAGCGCCAGTGTACCAGGTCTCACAAGCTGCGACGAGCGAACGCAGCCCGCTCAACCACGCTCCAACGCAAATGTGTTGACCTGCCTTTCGAAGTAAAGCAATGTGGAATGGGTAGACCAGCTCTGGGAGCACGTGGTAGAACACTGAATCGGGGGGTACCACAAGGCAACACGGGACGGGCGTCGTTCGAAAGCGCGGAAGCTAGAAGTAAGGTAGGCATCGAAGACGGGTTGAGAGAAGCGAGTCCAGAGCGCTCGCGTGGACCGGCGGGCGCCGAGGCCACTTCTGAGGACGATGGTGCGTGCCCCGGGCCCAGGACTGGTGTACCAGCTGGGGGACTGGCTGCTGTACCACCCGGAGCAGCCGCCCCACTCGCGGCTGTACGTGCCCTCCCCGTCCCTGGTGGGGCTGCCCTGCTGGGAGGCGCCCCCCGTGCACACCCGGGACGGCCTGCGCCTGCACGCCCTATTCGTGCGCCAGCCTCCTGACCGCTTCGGTCAGGCCCCGACCCTGCTGTACCTGCACGGAAACGCGGGCAACATCGGGCACAGGTGGGTCCCTCGGGCTCCGACGCCGGCATTTGAGGGCTTTCCCCGGGCCGGTGTGGCAATGTCACCTAGAAGACGATGCCTGTCGTCCCGTGCCTTCCCTCCAACATCTTCACTATGGTTGCCGACGAGGTGAGAACGGCAGGATGGAGCTTCGGCTGTTTTGCTTTCGGCACGAGCTTTATACCTTCGACGACGCCTCGGCGCCTCGTGTACCTTGAGTGTATATGCGCAGCCAGAACACGGCGGAAGGCACAGAGCGTGTGCTGGAGGCCGGGAGTTTGTAAGAAGCGCGCCGTCGTTCTGACCCTGTCGGCGACAGTAATCGATCCATACAGTGCCATCTATGTTGCATCTATGTCGTTGTGGTGCATCTTGCGGTGTCTCACAACGATTGTGACGCTAGCGCACGGCAACGCCGAGACAGGAGTGTCCGCCGTCTTGACGTGTGCCGTTGCCGAGCTTCGGCCTCTTTCATACTTTGAGCAGGTCAGGGATCCAGTAAAGGGATACTTCAACGAAGTTTGAAATATACCCGTTGTGTTCAGAAGTAGGCTGAATATTATCCACAATATCCGTAAAGGACAATGTTTGTATTTTGAGCGCTCTATTTTTCGTAATAAACAGCCCATTCTGGCAAGCGCTCGGAGAGAACCCAGCGGAAAGCACGTCACATCCGGTGCAATTGTGACATACTCTGTCTTGGGATGAGCGAAGCTGCGGCAAGGCTGATGTCGTCAGGATGCCCTAGTTGTTCCAGCCACTGAAGCGGTCAAAGCACGCCAGCGATTGGGCCACAGCAATTAACTCCAAAGCTGCTTTCGTACAAATTTTGAGTGACGGATAAATCTTCTATAATCTTGTAGAGGGAAAATAGCAACATCTGGGACACACAAAAGAGAGTCCAGGTAAAAGGAGTTTCTCCCTCCCTTCTTCTCTTGTGCTGGCCGGAGAGCTGTCAGGATGATGTCAGGATGATGTCAGGTTCGCGTCACCACTAACAAGAATGCAACTTGAATTTAACAAACTGGATCAATCTGCTGTAGATATCTTTAGCGACCTGATTGTTTTTCGACATAGGATTGAGTCAATTATTTGTACATAGTCACGACCTTGTTTTGTTGCCTGCATTTATCCTTGATGACGAGCGGTGTACCACTATTTAGGCCTTGTGCTGTTTTTGGACACCCAACAAAAATAAAGATTATTATTAAAGCATGTGTAGTTCTAGGCGAGACTGTCATCGTCACTCCCTTTTTCAAGGTTTTTAGATGGTCATTAAAAACAAGGCTTTAGCGACATCCACCAGGCGCTCTTTGCTAATCGTTTAATTTGTTTTAAAATTCCTTTTCGTGTCTTTTTTTAACAAGTAATATTGTGTCCGATGTAATACTGCTCCTTTGAACACGTATAGGCCAAAAAATTAGCGCAGGAATTTTTGTTGTAGTATCCCTTTAACGATGTAATATGCTGGAATGTCTTCTAGGTGGTCTTGGTTGAGACTTGCCCAGTGTTGCTCGACCTGTTGGGAGGCACTAAACACTTATTGAACCAACCTAAGTAACCGGGCATAACCGGTGCAGTCTGCAAATGAGTGGCTGGGAACGAGGTAGCGCGACTGCCTTATTCGCTGCACGAAGGAAAGAAAACACCAGTGCGCCATCGCTAACCTGCACAGGGTTCTTTGCCAGCAAACAAACCGGAAAGGCCGTTCCCCGCTTTTTCGCGCAAGGTGCAAAAGCAGAGCCGAGATGAAAATGGCACCAGAAGAACTGGAGACGTTGCGAGCCATTCAAGTTTGAGAGGTTGCAGTATTTTCCAACCTTGGTTCGGTTTGAATTTGCGGTGTTCGAAACCTACGCACGTCGTTGAGGTTCAACCTTGCAAAGTTTGGAGCTTGTAAGATTTCTTGAAAATTTTAGTTTGAAAAGCTTTATAATGTTAATGTGTGAAAAATTCGAAGGTTTCAAACTTTTTAAAGCAAAACTGCTGGGCCGTTTTGAATAAAGTTTATTCTCTCTCTCTCTCTTTCAAACTTTTTTCGAGTCCAAGCTCATAAAGTTTAAAAAAAGTTTTCTTACAAAATTAAAAAAAAAAAAAAAAAATTGCATAATCATTTTGAAAAATTGCAAACCAAGTTCATCAAATTTTGTTAAAATTTTACGCATCTTTTTAATGCAGTCTTTCCTAGCTTAAAACTTAGGACAAAGCTCACAAAGTTGTCGCTGTCAACATCCTGCTAGCTTACTTGGTAGCTTCGCTTACCTGTTGGAGCTCACAGTTGGCCTTCTACACCAGCAATCATACCTTGATTACTTTGATTTTCGACAGTCGCATGTTTTTGTCAGCGCTGTTCGAGTATGGTCGGTGAAAATTTGCAGCAGTTGCCTAGGGTTTAAAAATAGGGTGAGTTGGTTGACATTAATGCAGGTTTAGCTTTTAATTCTAAGCATATATAGTAGTGTTTATTTATTTATTGATGTGAAAACGACATGGGATGGAATTTATGAAACCAATGTGACAGAAATGTGAAGCAGTAGTGCTTCACATTTCTGTGAAGCACCTTCAAACACATAAGGTGCTAGACCCATTTTTGCCCCGCCATAAAGAGATGAAATTTGCGAAATTTAGTGGAACATCCACTGTGATGGAATCACTGATAAGTGATGCCGTCTTAGCCACATATTTGACATAACTGCTATGAAAGGTTGGACAATATACAAGCACCATGATATTTATAGACATATACTGAAGTAGAAGGCACGCTATTAAGATGATAAATATGACACAAAGATTGAGCATGTGACACTCCAAGATTTTCATTTGTTAGTGTTTAGGTCCATTGGCAACTGGTTGCACTACATCGATGGCCGAATGTACTAACATGCTGCAGCTCGGAGCATGTGGAGTGGAAGCTCGTGCTATAGAACCCAGGGGTCCCGGGTTCAATCTCTACCCCTGCCTGTTTTGATCTGGATGAGCATAGTACTGGCATGTGTTCGTGCAAATCACTACCGCATGACACGCATTAAAGGGACACTCAAGTGGATTCTCAGATCGTCTATTTATTGTGATAACCCAATCTATGGGCTCTAAGCATCCTAAAAAACCCGAAATCACATTTCAGGGTAGCCGATTTTCCTATTAAAAATCCAATAAAAAATCGTGCCGTGCCCCACTTTTTGCGCCGTGGCACAGAACACCAGGGGGTGCCACCAGACAGGAAGGCAGCAGGGGGGGTTGGTGGCCGAGTGGGCTAAAGCGCACACCCAGCTCGACGTGCGTGGAGCGAAAGCTCGAGCTGCAGAACCCAGGGATCCTGGGTTCAAGCCCCATTCCTGCCGGTTTCGATCTGGATGAGCATCGTACTGGCGTGCAGTCATGTATCACTACTGCGTGATCACGTTAAAGGCCCCAGGTTAGCAGTCGTACCGCATCGTACTGCAATGGCAAAATTGCCTATCTACAGTGTAAACCAGTGTCGCCCCATCCTGGCAGACCAACCTTACGCTGTATAAACACTAAACGTCCAATTTGATTTTGATTTCAGCAGGGGAGGGCACGCAAAAGCCAATCATGAGTGATGGCTTCACGGCGGACGGATTTTTTTAAGGCGCGCATATTTGAAAATTTAGTCCGCCTGTAAGTCCCTACTGTCTTCCTGTCCAGTGGTGCCTCCTGGTGTTCTGTGCCACGGTGCAGAAAGGTAGGAGTGGTTTGACTTTGATGGTATTTTTAATAGGGAAATTGGCCGCCCTTGAATGTAATTTCTGGTTTTTAGGATGCTTAGAGCCGATAGATTGAGTTATGACAATAAATAAACAATCTCAGAATCCACTTGAGTGCCCCTTTAAGAACCCCATGGCAGCAGTGGTAATGCGCTGGCTAAATTTCTCATATACGGCAGATATATAAAATTTCAGGTATTAGGTACAAATCGAGTGTGTTGGTAACAACATCCACCATAACGAAGGCAGCAGAGAGAAAGGACGGACAACAATGACTGCCAATGACTGGGAGACATGGTTGTCCGTCCCCTTCCCTGTGTTACCTTCCTTATGGTAGATCAGACTCCCATTGGGACTGACTACCTTTCTGCTGTTTAAGCATCCATACAACAGAATTACTGTTAACTGGTCACATCACCTGCTATTTGACTAAGGTCAGGTTGCAGTAGACAGGTGTCAGGTGTGTCAGTTATTTTCCGATAGATAATGCGGCTGTCAGAAAGAGGCGGTTGTTGTGTAGGTGTGGGACTTGTGTACAGGCAAAGCGTGCGGGAGGGTGGTGAAGGCATCGGTGAATCTCTCTGTTGCCCAGGCTTCACAATGTGGCCGGGCTGTTCCACCAGTGCGGCTGCAACGTTCTGCTGGTGGAATACCGTGGCTACGGACGCAGCGAGGGCACCCCAAGCGAAGAGGGTAAGTGCTGGCAGCTTTTGTTCAGGGGAGCCACTTCAACTGGATGGATAGATGGATGCGCACGGCTAAACACTTAAAAATTTAACGGCGGCTTGCGCCATCTAGCCAGTGTTTTTAATATTGACAGTTGACCTCTGCCTAGCGGTGTTCGGCCCCCAGACTGGCATTTAGTGCCAGCTGGCATTTAGTGGCCAGCAGCAAATGTTGAGCCATCACCGGCGGATTCTCTCGTTTCGGTGTTCTCTGAGATCTTGAGTGGGGCATCCCAGGGGTTGGGAAAGCAATTTATGGTCCACTGGGCTCGTGTCCTCAGTTCCTTTCAAGGAATAAGGCTCGTAGGTTACGAGAGTCTCTGCTCTGCGATACAAAAGTGGCCGCATGGTCGATGAGAATAGGCAGTGCATACAGTTGCTGGGAGGTCGCCTGCCTTTTACCTTTGGCAAGTGCAGTGCACGATTGAATTTATTTACCTCATGGTACGGTCAACCTTTTGTATAACGGAACTTAGCAAAACAAAGTCGGCAATTTAGTATACCGTTTGCGGATATCCTCGATTGCAAAGCACGTATTTAGTTGATATAACGGTGTGGTTCTGAATCTTGGCATGCTGAAGATTATGGGGGCTCGGGCAGGTCTGAACACCCTAGCCCAACCCGACGGTTGAACGGATCCGAATGGATTTAAACCGAGTGTATCATTCTTGAGTCAAGCTGGGTTCGAGGTGTTGGGATTTGGCTACCCGATATCCTTTTGGCAGATTGGTCCGAGCCTCGCAAAATTGACTAGGACCTGCGGGGGTGTGGCACTGAAATTTGGTCGAGGTGCAGTGCCTGCAGCGCGTCTCGGAACTGGTGCGTTTACCGCGTCCTCATTTGTGGCCCTCGATTGTCGCCTGACGATGCCGCGCTCGTTCCCCACCATTGCCTGCCACGATCCTGGCAGTGGCAGAGCAGCGGCAGTGGACGCAGCGGACGCTTGTCCCGTTGCAGGTCGTTCTTCGGCGCGACAGTTCACGGATGCTTCACCAGCCACGAGTCAGGATGCCGCAATGACGGCGACACTCATGTTCGCTCATCTTCGTTGCTGTAGCTTCTACTGCCAACTGCCGAGATTGTGATCGGACGGCACGGCACGCCGTCTCAAGCGACGCAGTTTGCCGCCCGGACTATTTTTTGGCACATAGGCGATAAAGGACGCTAAATACACCAGTTAAAGACACATTGTCGGCAGGGAGTGCGTAGCGTCGTTTGCGGAGCGTGTTTGAACACTGCAGCTCGGGGCACGTGGAGCAAAAAGCTTGCATCACGGAACCCGGGGATCCTAAGTTCCATCCCCACCCCTACCCGTTTCGATCTGAATGAGCATTGTACGGCGTACGGTCGTGTATCGCTGCTGCGCAATGCTTGTTAAAAGCCTTGGGCTAGCAGTCGCGCGCATTGGCTAAGTTCCTTATCCAGAGTGTCAACTAGTGCTGCCATGCCTGATTTGTGTCGTACCGATATTGAATATGCCACGCTTTCTTGCAAGAAAATGCCATTGCTGCTGTGGATTGGTTAAAAAAGAAGAGGATAAATGTGAGTGCCTCCAGAACTAAACTGGTCTGTGTTCAAAGCCCTTGAAAAAAGGTTAGGGTGTTTCCTTTCTTTGTGTTTACACGACTATGAATGTGTACCACACTGTTGTAATCCTGTTCAATATGAATCGTCTGTCAAGTATCTGGGAATCTACTTTGATTCTGACTAGTCATGGAATGCGCACCTTTCCTCTGTGTCGAAACGCCTGAGAAATGTATCTTGTCAGCTCTACAGCCTTTAAGTTTTTCTTTCTTTTAGCACTAGGAAAATGCTTATGCATGCTTTGGCAAACAATATTCCTAAATATGGTGTTACTCTCTTTTTGAACTGCTCCTGTCAGTGGCACACCAGAATTGTATTTTGAAGGGAATGCTAAAAAGTCTCTCCTATGGTTTACCAACTGACCATACTAATAACTTGTTTGACTCTCTTAAGTGGCCTTGTTTCTATTCTATATTTCTTCAAACTGTTGTTTTTAAACACATTTGGTTCAGTTATTATAAAATATTAAGACTGCTTTCTCGTAAATTTAGGAGCACTGCATTGTATGAAACGCCATGAATTTATAATCACTATGAGGAAAGCACTGCCTAGATCATTTTACATTCCAAAGATTTTGAATGAGCTACCTGATCACATTTCATTAGCAACTCCTAACTATAAGCTCAAGAATGGTTTAAGGAAAAAAAGAACTTCAATGACATAACCAAATAATCAAAACTTTACTTACTACTTTTTCTTTGCTGTGACCCGTTTCATGATGTGAAGAGTGTGCTCTACTGCCAGGTCATGCAGCACAAGCCTTCCTTGGCTTAGGCAGATCTGAATAAGTATTGTTTCTTCCTATTGGCCAATAACAATAATAATAATGATTATTATTATAATTATTATTATTATCTCTTATGACGAGAGAACACAATGGCGTTATCTATCAGGTAGCCGCAAACACTCGCAATATCGATAGATTTCCTATATTTTCCGTGCATCATTTGTCCTTTATTGGTTCGAAAAATTTTTTACAATGTTATAAACGACCAGTTCTCATAGATAGCACATATGTACATTTGATCTCGCCAATACCACGAGACCTTCGCCATAGTAGCATTTAGTCCTACGGCCACCCCATAGATGGCGCCACCATGCCAGTGTGTTCTCTAGAGAGCCTAGATTAGGGAGAGTTTCCAACTGCCCAATCGGGGTCACATGGTTCATGTGCCGCGATTGCGATACGAGCTGTGAGGAGGTGGCAAAAGTGTCTATGATCCGCAAGCGTCTCCGCTTTTCCACCCACTTTTCTCCTTGCCACTTGACAACGTTGCGCTTGCGTCTGTTCTTTGTGGGAGTCGTTCGCCATTAAATTGCGAATGCTCTCTTTGGTTTCGGTCGGACCCTCTCTTCAATCTGGACTCTCTAGTGTTTTCTAAGGAGCCTAGATCGAAGAGAAGGTTCCTCTCAAACCTTGGGGAGCATTTGCAGTTCGATGGCGAACGGCTCCCACAAGGATTCATAGCAAGTGTGCATGCGCTGCATGGCGAGGAGGAAAGCACGAGGAATCGCAAAGACGCTTGCAGACGATCGGCGCTTTTGGCAGATCCTTGCAACTCTTTGTGATATAGCCTCTCTAGTCTTCTCTAGTTGTAAAAGGTTACAAATCAGAACGCAAGTGTGTGGACCAGCCTTAATTTGGTTTGGTTCGAATGCACGCCCATCCGGCGCAGGGCTGTACCGGGATGCCCAGGCGGGCCTGGACTTCCTGGCGCAGCACCCGGGGCTGGACGCAACCAAGCTGCTGGTCTTCGGACGTTCCCTGGGCGGTGCCGTGGCCCTGGACTTGGCGTCGCGGCCGGAACATGCCTGCCGCCTGCTGGGCATCGTGGTGGAGAACACCTTCTGCTCGGTGCCCGAGGTGGGACGCCTGCTTTTCGGCTGGCTGCGGTGGTTGCCGGACTTTTGCTTCAAGAGCCAGGTGAGACGAGCCTGTCCGGCGCTGCTATACTCGTATCAAAACTGCCCTTTGGGTGAGCTGGTTGTTCATGGTGTTCGACGTAACGGCGCACCTGGAAGACGAGCACTCTAAGGACACGAGCGCAAAAAAAATAGTTACTCGCTCGGCGTTGACTGACAATTTTTGGTTCATAAGTTGACCTTAGCTACACTTCATCTTTTTTTTACTTCTACACTTTGTTTCACCTTACGATGTACCACCGCAGATGCTGCGAGTCATCCCAGCCAGTCCAGTGCCAAGAAAGTGTCACATGACGACGCGCCCATGTGCATGTCGCGTTGCTCCCCTACCGAAGATCACATGACACTCGCGGAGCGTTGAATTGGCTTCCATGGCTAGTAGTGTCGTCTGCAGTCTATCGTAACGTGAAATGAAGTATAGAGTAGCTGTATATGCTCCACCTGTGGAGCAGAGTATCACAGTCGTCTCCCATTTTGATCCTTCAAGTATCGCGGGAAGGTACCGTCGCCCTTGCAGGAGACGAGGTGGCGTGCGGCCAAAGCTGGCGTGGCGGCACATCCGCAGCAACCCTCTCCTTCGGTAGCGTGCGAGCATGCACTGCACTGCATAGTCGTTGTCCGCTTGTCGGTGGCCGCTTTGAAACAGCATTTGCAATATAAAAATGAAAGCCATTTACAACTCCCAGTAACGCCGGATTGGAGTGCAGCCCTTGAGGAGGTGGATGGAAGGGTACTGAGGGATAGGTAACTCCCTGAGGTCACGTGACCTCGGGGGAGGGGGTCACATGACCTGGGGGGGTCACGTGACCTTACAGTTACACCGACGCCGACGGTGATGCCGCTCAAGTCGGCGACAGGCGCCTAAGAGCTGCGCTCTAAAAACAGATTTACACACTTTCAACTGACACAAATAACATTCGAAGGTTCGAGAAGCTTCCTGCTTGTCAGACTTCAGTGTTAGATCTTCACTTTGCAAACGGAAAGCGAAAAGGTGTTCCCGTTGAACTGGGTGCTCTGTAAGGCTGCTTTCCCGCAAGTGTTGGACAATGTTTGTACATGTGACCCCTTCTCCTCTGTGCCCTGCTGTCTCAAAGCAGCTGAAATGCTCGAGAACACACCGAACCTTTTCCTCTGGATTCGTGACTCAAACTCTCCACCAACAATGCAGCACGAAGGTATGGTGCCTGGAACACGTCTTCGACTTGCATGTTTGGCGTCCTATATTGCGCGTGTATTAAAGTGGTCCTGAAGTAGCAACAAATTGTCTCATGGGAGCCCCCATGTCATGCTGTAAGAAGCTTCGATCCTGGTGATTGATTGTAGAAGTTCCGCCGAAAAAGGTGATTGGACGCAAGAATCGCTGTCATCGCGGTGTTTTATCTCGTGTCTGCTAGCTTCTGTCAGTTGTGGCTGCAGAACAAGCTGGTGCAGAACAGCCGTCTGCTGCGTGTACCTCCTCTGCTGTGCCACGGTTAGAGTCGGGGCCGGTAACGAAGGTGTGACATGGTCGGATGGAAATTGAGGGACCGCTAACAAGAATGTGATAAATGCACCAAACGGAGACACGTTTCAGGTACCATAGTAAAGAGGACTCTTCTGCCAGAGAAATGGAAGGCGAATGTGTCGCCTGCAGCAATATGACTGCCTCTGTAGCGTGGAGGTTTCGTTTCGGCCCCCGGGGTACAAACTAGAGGGTTCGAACCCCGTGTGCTCGGTCCCCCAACGAGTCTTCAAGGTGTAGCTTGTGCCTCAATTGCTTTTGTGGCATAAAAAATCTGTAGCTTTTCACTACAGTGTGCGAAGAAGCAACAACAATATCTATTATTGCAGGTAGTAACACCCAGTTTTACACATATCGGCTCTTTATTTACTCCATTGTGCACAACATAGCCTCGTGGTTACCAAAGTGCGTTGGAAAGGGAATGCGCTGCACACACAAGTTAATGCCCCTGCTGCAAGACCAAAATTGAGACAGGTATTGTTACGAGCAGTCGGTCACTTTACATCCGAGAGTATGAGCAAACCTAGTTTTGTGGGAAGGAACGTGCGGCGGCATCTCCCGCCAACTGTAGAAGACGACATTGCCACCCGGCAAGGTAGTATGTGCATTTTGCCTGGTGTCACAGGGCGGTGCACGTGCGAGACCATTTGAAACTGAGTTTTCGGCCCATTGCCGTTCTGCGATCGTAAATTCGGCTGGGAAGTCCCCGTAACGGCTGTTGCCGTGAAATTTAATATTCCGGTTTCCTGGGAGCGGTGCGAAGCGTGACGGGACATGTTTGCCCCGCTTGCAGTTCCGGTCCATTGACAAGGTGCCTCGGGTGAGGGTCCCCGTGCTGTTTCTGTCGGGCCTCTCGGACGCCCTCGTGCCCCCGTCCATGACCCAGCGACTGTACCAGGCAAGTCTGTTCCCCGTCTGCCCACGCCGGGTGTGTGAAAACCCCGAGAAAGTTAAGGGGAGGCACTCCCTTGGAGGGTCTACTTTTTAAGTATTTGTGCCAGGTCAATGAAATTTTTAGGGTATTTTAAGCGTCAAAACTTAGGAGGCTACACCAACTTTCAACCCAAAAGTTTTATTTTTTGACAAGTTACAGCCTTATTCGTTGAAAAAATGTACATGTAGCAGTGCTAAAGGAAAGAAACTATCGTTTCAAAATATGAATAAAAAGGCACAATTTCTTTGTTGGGATATAACGCTGAATGACTAAACTAATCGGTAGTAGGCTTGAAATAATTTTTAAGGCCATATTTCACATAAAAATGAACTTTCAATAATGGTATAAATTTTTAATTTTTTTCTTTTTTCACAAACGTCAACATTTTTGTGTGAAGAAATAACAATTTGCAAAAGGTAAGCGCATAGCCGAGTTCTCCAGTAAATTTCATGCCAAAAAAGCCATACATTAGACTTGGGGGCGCTTAACTCATCGAACAATAGTTTTAGAGCTGTGAAAAAATTGTGAAAACATGAAGCTGAGAAAAACGGGTTTGGAAGTTCGAACAGTGTTTTAGTTTAGATGGGGCTTGCCATTTCATCTAAAATGCTCCAGGGGCATATGTCACTCCTTCCTCTGCACGGTCCCTCTGTGCCTTGGCCACAGATGTCGGGCTCGTAACCATGGGGTTGTGAGTTCAAATCCCCGTTTGGTCACATTTAGAATTTTGTTCTTCTCAATTAATTTGTTTCTTTTCAGTTATGCGTTCTTTCGTACATATTGTCCTCTGAAGTACGCATCACACATGTCAAAAGGGTTTTCGTGGCGCTCTGTCACATTTCTCTCGGGGATCCCAGCCCTCAAACACATTCTCAGTGATGCACCATTTGCGCCAAACTGCGCCACGAAGGAAAGTCTGCTACTTCTTGCACCAAAATGCCGTTTTTGCTAAGATGTGTGCCACACATGCTCCAAGATGGGCTTAAACAAAGCAAAAAATAAGAATAGCTTATTAGTCATCGATTCAGGGAGCAAAATGATACATATATGTATTTCATGCTGCCACCACTCAGCCTATAGTTGTTTGTTTCACATCAGGTGAGTGTACAGTCGAAGGATCGAGCACATAACCACAAACACACAAAGTACTAAAATCGCAATTCACGGGGCATTCGCTGAGCCTGTTTGGTTTACCAGTGAAATAGCACGTATAGAAAAAGATGACGCATGCCACGACGTCGCGCTTTTTACGCTGTTTGATTAATCCCATTGGCTCGTTGAAACGAAGTACAGAGATTTCTCGTCAACCGCAGCGGCCCCATCGTCGTTTTAATTTCCAGACAATGACGTCCATGTCGGGAGCTAGAAGTCGAGAGAAACATTTGCAACAGAGTGGGATGGCGGCTATCTATGACAAGACAGAACCAGGGCTTCTTATTTACTCCTGTTGGGGTCACTTGACTAGCATGTCTGCCACATCACTCCATGCCCTGGTTACAGCGTATCATACTTTCACCGCCCGCGCCAACCTTCACTGGCTCGCACTCACGCATGGTTCGAACTTCACCGCAGCGCCTGTGTTAGCACGATTGACTGGAAATTATGCTCAGTACTCTTACAGGTCGGCTTTCTCTTAGCTTGATTCTAAGTTAACTTCTGATTTAAAAAAAAAAAACACTCGGGTCTTAATTCATTTTGAATGAACACGGTAGTCAAATTAGTTTGCGTGCAGCAGTTGATCGAAAGGGCAGCGAACTTTAACTCAACTCTGGTTCCAACGCTGCTAGTGTGGAGTCTAACTTATAATGCACAACTGTAGGTTTTCATAATATTTGTAAGTGCTAGATTTTGCAGTTTATGATATTTGAATCTTCAGTTTGGCAGACTAATAAAATTTGGGGGGACATATTTTTATTGTTTTATTGTTAGACGCTTTAGCCGCTATTCTGGTTTTTGCTGGCATTTAAGAGAAATTATATTTACAGGCTAAATAAACTACCGTCTGTAAAAGGGGGAGAAAGAGAAGGGCTTTTTCTCAACAGAAGTGTTGCGTTATGATTCATTTTCAACCATTTTTTTAATACCCATTCTAAATGGAATCTACTCTGACCTGAGCCTTATATTACTAAAAAGAGAGCTGTGTGTTCCTTTCACATTCTATCTATTCTTGTTACAAAGGGTAATCAGTAATATGCATCTGTATGAAAGAGGAACCCTTCATTATCAAAGAAAAACTCGTTTTGCGATAAAATCAGTTTTTCATTTTCGAGTATTGTCCATACAGATGTTGCTCCAAAAGCGCCGATGGGTGCTCCGAACCGATCATTTCCCGCTACAAAACCTGCTACAAAAAGTCAATATCTGCTTCCATCACTGCATTCTGCCTTACAATGGATCGATATGCTTTACTGCTCGAGAGATGTTTGCAGCACCATAACTTGGTCTGACATGCAACCCAGGACTCCAGATTATACTGGGCTGCAGTTTTTGTGTCATCTGGCAGCAACCCAAGGAATGGCCAGCTCACATTTGGTAATGCCACTTCTCGTACCAAGCTTGTTTCTGTGCCATCCTGGTGGGTCCTTTCCTCAGATCCGAAAGCACATGTGGCGCCTTATGTAATGCCAAACCTATTTCTCATACAGCAGGAAAGTCCTTCTGCATTCTCCTCTGTTCTGCACCAACCACCCTTCACTTGTGGGGGAGGGGGTCGTGTTGCGTTGTATGGTTGTTGGGTTATGTCACGTGGTGCCAAGTTGCGCTCTGGGTTGCTGTTTAGAAGTCGAGAGGCCGTTACACAATCGGTCGGCACTAGCCCGCTTATCATGATCAAATGTGCCGTCTTGCAGGAGCGTGGCTTTGTTTATTCGGCCCGCATCACGAGTAAGGTTCTGCGTTTCCGGTAAATGCCGATGAACTCCGAAAATTAACCCCTGAGCCGCATTTTATTTAAATTGGGAGAAACCGAAAAACTCAGAATTGGAGCTACCCTTGAATAAAAATGGTGGAAGGAAAATTTTTGTCTAGAGGTTTATTGTGTGTTGACCCGATACATAGCTGCCCGAGAGGCTGCTCGTGCTTCGAAGCCACACATTTCGTCTAATTATTTTTTTTTTTTTATCGGTACGGGGACGTTTTGCAAGTAATTGGGGCATTCACATTTTTCCTGGAAGTTGGGGAATCCTGTGTCCCATTTCCTTTAACGTTAACCCCGATAATCCCCGACTTTTTGTCAAATGACAAAAATTGATACCAAAAAGCACCCAACCCCCAAAAAACACCCCCGAATTCGAAGAAAAATAAACCCCCGAAATATGAAACCCTTATCACGAGGTACCCACGGTCCCCTTGCGTGGAATGAAGGCAACAAAATATAAATGAAATCCCCCCACACAACTAGAGTAGGTGTTAGAGCAACGAAAATAATGAGTCCATTTAAATGTTTTGCAACTAAATATCATACCAACGTGGATTTCGAACATTTGGGGTAATTTTTTGCAGCTGCCATCTTGTCAAAGCTTGGCGTGAACACAGTTCCCACATTTTTGCTCGTAGAAAGTGTGGTTTCTACATCCATTAAAAGAGAGTACACGAAATAGTGATGGATGCTGAAGTGATGGCAGTAATTGTGAGACTGTCTGCATGTCCAATAGTCCTTCGTTTTACATTGCAAACGTTTGTGGAAGTTGGCGGCCCTGAAAAGAAAAAAGCCGCGCAGGTTTGGGGGCATTAACGAAAAGTTTGTATTCGCATCTCCCGCAGAATTGCGGCAGTCCCATGAAGAGGCTAGCAACCTTCGAGTCTGGGACCCACAACGAGACCTGGCTGTGCAAGGGATACTACCCCACCTTGAGCCTCTTCATCAACGACGTAAGCTCTCGGCACAGACCGTCTGCTCTCCGGTGCTACAGGACGGCGCCTGGGGCACAACTCCAACCGGCGCGTTTCCTATTCCGCCCACACATCAAAAGTGGTCCCAAAGTGGCAACAAAGGATGTCACAAAAGCCCAAGTGTCGCGCCGTCAGACGTCGTGCACGCTCGAGGCTAACGAGATTCCAAAGCATCGTCGAAGGTAGGGAGCTTGCTCTGGAGGCGGGAGAACCGAAGCCCCTCCCTGCTGTTCGCATCCTTTCGACGACTCTGGCGAGATCGTCTGCGGACGCAGGCGGGAACGCCGAGCAAAAATCTGCCGGTGCGAGCACGATTTGCGTGGCAGACGGCCAAAAGGGAGCAACGGCTGCGCTTGTTTAAATTTGGGATCTTTCGCCAAATTTGTGACGAGCTGTCCCGTCGGCGGTTTGCGCGGCACGCCGAAGGGGTGCTTCGCCAACTCCCAACGTTCGCGACCAACCGGCGTGTGCGTCTCTCGACACGTAGCGTGCCGAACGGACCGCGGCGTCTGCAGTGATACCCCAATTCTAATTGTTCCGCAATATCCCGAAACAAGAGGATGTTGATTGACGACGAGCTTCGAGAATAGCTCGCAAAAGCGGGAATTGGTTTTTTGTGAGCTTCAGGTTTTACACAATTTCCACTTTTCAAACGAGCATCACGGTGACTGGAACTTGTCTTCGACCGGTGCGGGTACCATGTCGTCGATTGTGTTCCCTTTATTTTCGCCCAGTGACTTTGCACTTCTGTCAAGTTGTTCCCCGTCGCTATTCCGGCGGCGCTACGTCGGCGGAAGTGGATGCGGCGGACGCCCGTCCTGCTTCGGGTCGCTCTCCGGCTTGACGGTCCACGGAAGCTTCGACAGCGGGGAGTTGGGACGCCGCAACGACCGTGACGCTTGCCTTTTTTTGTCAGAACTGCCGCGACCCACTGCCGGGGTCGCGACGTCCGATAGCGTGAGAAGGGCGTCTCCCGCAACGCAATGCGTTGCCACTTGTGGACCACTTCCAACGTGCGGGCGGAATAGGACGCCGAGCACTCCAGTCAAAGACACGTCCCAGGCACCGTACTTGGGCTAGCCCGTCGGATAAAGACGGGAGCACAACGCGGCAAATCGTAAGCGCTGACATCAATGGTCTCGTGAGAAAGAATGAGAAAGAAAGCGACGGAAAGAGAAGGAAAAGCGGCGGAAAAAAAGGAGACGAAAAATTAGGCGCGTTCATTTTTTTGCTGCGATGCGTCGAATTTCTTTGAGTGCTCGTCGACTTCTTTATAGTGTGAAACGTTCTTTGGCTAGGCATTTGGCGTTTCATGAAGGCCAAAAGTGAAGCCTGGATAAATGCATGGCCGCGAGGCTCGGCACCGATTGGTCGATGAAGGGGAGGGGAGGAGGGACGTGCTCGACGCCAGTTGGTTAAAGGGAGGGCCGTGTGACCAGGGGTGGAGCGAGGGGAAGAGGTAGGCAAGGTGGGAGAGGAGTGGGCTAGTAGGTTGTGGAAAATCACCAGGTTTATCATTTCACATGCGCGCATGCCACACGTTATCCGACGAGGAGCGCCATGAATGTAGGCGTCTGGCTGAACAGGCTAGACGTGCTGCTAAACAATGATATAATCGTTTTTGATGCGAAAACTTTTCACGTATGCAACACAATCGCCTAGCAATTTTTTTTGTTTTTATGCAGTGCGTAACATTGTTTTTGTGCTAAAGAAGGCTAGAAAAAGTGCTAGGTACAGACTTTACTAGCAATGTTTTTCTGCTTCTCATTGTACATCAAAGCGCCGCCAGCAATATGGTCCCTTCGAGACCACCAATGTCCTCGTCTCTGTCCCGCCGTTCCAGAGCGGTTGAAAAGCATGAGACCTTTTCCTCTAGATAATTATGTTAACTCTTCGGGTTAACCGAGACAGCCATAGTGCGATGGCAGCCTCGAAAACAAGTCGAGGCTCGTCGTTTGCTCCATCTTGCAGCTCGTGGCGAGGCAGAAGGAGCAGAAGGACGCACCGGAGTGGCCCAGCGACCAGACGTGCATCCACATTCCCGCCGACGTCATCTGAGCCCTCCCGGCTAGGCCCGGGTGCCGCCACCGGCGTGCAACAGGACCGTTCCGTTTCTTCTTCAGTTGGGGGCTACGCTTTGGGACTCCAGTTGTGACAGCTTTGAGAACGTGCCTCTCCAGTCAGGAGGTCGTTTGTACATAGTTTACGCCGAAACGTAATAAAGAAGTGCACTCCATTGTGTTTGTTGCATTGTGGCTCCCCAAGGCATGGTAGACCTCTAGAAACTGTTCACTAACAGAAAAGTTCCCTGCATAAATCTGTATGTTGCACTACGGTTCAGAAATGAGATTTATAAGTGGTTGAAGCTGAAGATTGCCACAAAACATGCAGCCTTCATTGCTAGGCCAGCTCTTCCGGCATTCTTACACAAAAGAAACGAGCGCTAATAAATAATTGAAAGGCAAATATGCCTCCTGTTGCCTTGACCCAGAAGTGCATTGAAGAAAAAACAAACTTCAGGAGTCTTTTCATGTCTAGGCAATATCTATCCACGCAGAACAGAGTGGCTTTGAGGGGCAGATAGATTAAGTTGACACAGCTTGTCATTGTGAAGGTAAACCTTGCTTGGGCAGGTTGGGCTTGCTTATAACAGGGACGGGACTTCTAAACTGGAACAACCCTTTCCAATGCTGCTTGAATCCCCCCTTTTCTGAATTATGGTACCGAAGGTATATCTGGTGAAACATGTATGCTGCCATAGCTCGGGCAATGAAGCCCAATCCTGCTGGCACCGTGCAGTTGTGAATAGACCTATTGCTATATTACCCAAGCATCAAGGAGAATGCAGGGATTGGTGTTCCAATCTGCTGGCCTCAGCGGTAATAAATTTTCTAAAGCAAAAACCTAAAACAAATTGTATTTTGCACTCGCTTTCGTCACCGTTTTATTTTGGTTATTTATTTCGAATCTTTTGTACGGGGAAGGCGTGTGCGTGTGGCACGTGGAACACCAATCCCTGCATTCTCCTTGATGCTTGGGTAATACAGCAATAGGTCTATTCCAGTGACCTAGATCGAGCTCTCCTTAAAGTCTCTTATGTGCTTATTGTGTATCGTCTTTTTTTAAACTATGAATAGTTGTTGAGGATGAGTTTGCAAAATGCTGGCGGCTCTTTATAATTTTCCTGACACTGCATTCTTGTACAAAACCAGATAGGCTGATGTCACTTGGTCGGACGTAATGGGGGACAGGGCGCGTAAGAGGGTGGCTTCCAGTGCGTTAGCGAGACACTTCTGGCCACCAGTAAGAGGGACAGACTTGGGGGAAAGGGCGCGGGAGGAGTCGCTTCCGCTGCATTAACGAGGCGCTTCTGGCCACCAGAAAGAGGGGCGGACTGATGTCGCAGGCGAGCCGCATATATATATAGCAGAATACCGTATTAGACTTGTTTTGTTGCTTCCATAAACAGTCGTAATCCTGAAACATTCTGTGCCCGATATACCTGTGCCATCGTACACCAAAAAAACATTGTTACGCTAACGAAAAATGTTGTATTTGAAAACCGGCAATTTCGCCACTGAGGAGACTAAGTCGCACAATCACCGATTTATTCTGGCAGTTTACGTGCTCGTGTTGGTGGCTGTCTGGCAACAGTGTCTTGTTACAGCACCTGCCAAGCCAGTCAGCAGTACGCGGGGGTAGAATCATCCTGTTCTGGTATACTAGTACACAATGCCACACCCGACACTGCGGTTGCTGGTTAGGCTACTGTTGCTCCTGGCAACGAATCCTAGGGTGGCAGATCTGTCTGGTTTCTGTCGCTGCCCCGACGTCGCAAGGAAACCACCCAATTTCCTACTTGGGGCACAAGTACAATAAAATGAATGGGTGGGCCAGTTGGTACATGACTTGCTAACGGACCTCTCCGTTCTTATGCTCTGGGAGTGAATATCCTACAGGGAATGTGCTTGCTCCTTGCTTCATAATGGCCTTTATGGTTCAATTCCCATCCCTGCCTGTTTCGATCTGGATGAGCATCGTACCGGCGTGCAGTCGTCTATCACTACTGCGTGGTGCACGTTAAAGACCCCAGGCCAGCGGTTGTGCTGCACTGGCTAAATTTCTCATCTACAGCTGGGAGACTCGTCGCCCCTTGAGGCAGACCAAGTTCTAGGCTGTATAAACACACACACAAACCAACTTTTTTTTTTTTTTAATGGCTTTTATTGGGCCCATGTATTGCTGAGCTCCTTTTCTGCCACCTGGGAGCTCTTTCTCTTGCACAGTCACATTCTTGAAACCTAGGAACCTTGGCATGGTACCTTCTGTTCGCGCACTCTTTCCCTTTCCTCTGCCGACGCTTGGCTCTTGTGGAAAGACCTCTCCTTGCTTTCCAGATGCATCAAGAATTCTTCAAACAGCTACTTCATCTTGCCCTTGACAGAAGACTAGGGGTGTGCCAATACTAGATTGAATCAAATAGTGCAGTGTCACCCCTAGCTTCAACACCGCAAAGAGAGTCGGTATGCCCTGGGTTTCCGTTGCAGTGTGGAAGATATTAATGACGCATGGCCACTTGATTCAAGCTATTTGCACACACCCCTACAGCAGACCATAGAACAAAACAACTGGGCAGCCAGATTTTGGATGGTTCCGTGGGGAGAACATCAATCGTATATGCCCAAATTTGGTTGATGATCGCAGGGTGTGAAGGACAGCCCTCCAAAATTTCCAGCTGGATGAGGTCCCCAAGCACCCAATATGGGCGGAAATCTGGAAATATAACCGGCTGCAACAATGTGAACAGAGTCTTTGCAGACTTGTCTACCTGTTGCCAAATGTGACAGCTTCAGGCCTCCAGCTCAACTTGGTGGTCTACATAAGGACCACCAAAACTGGTCCTCAGGCCTTCAGTTTATCCAAACACAACTTGGGGGAGGCTTCTCAGCCTCCAAAAGTTTCTCGTGGACATCATGATATGGGAGCTTCCAAACTCTCTCGAATGCCAAATACAATGCGGTGAAATCCTGATTTAAACAATGGTCGTGGGGATTTCTGGAATCCGCATAGAACATATAAAACAGCCATTGCTAGGCGTGGCAGGTGACGCCGGCGTTCGGTGACCCTACTGCCCCTGCATGAGGGGCAGACGATGGTCCCGTTCACTCTAGTTGGAGGGAGGCACTTGGCCCTGAGACAAAGGCAGCTAGCCTTTCCACTATTGGCGACGAGATGTTTTGGTGCCGCCACCTCGCGGGCGCTCTCCTGTGACGGAGCAGGTAGGATGAGAGCAGACGATGCACCACGTCACGGAGTGGCTATGTTAGTTTGTATCTATGGTGATTAAAAATGTTAATTTATTAAAGAAACATGTATGACGTTTTTGTGAAATCTTTCTAACGAATAACAGTGCCTCGAAGTTGCTTTTTATATTATAATATATAATCAATAGCTTCGTTCAATTTACTTTCAACTCCTGCACCGTTGCACAAAAGTGTAGGACATTGTACTTCCGGTATGTATATTAAAATACGACCGTAAGTACACCGCCCTACACTTTTCTGCACCGGTGCAGGTAAATCAAGCGAAGCTATTATATATAAAATCACCGTTGCGTGCACGTTAAAGACACCAGGTTAGCGGTTGTACTGGATTGGCTAAATTTCTCATCTACAGCTAAGACACCTAGGTCACCCGTTAAAGTGTACCAACTTCAAGGCTGTCTAAACATACAAGAAACACAATTTTGAGTAGGGGTGTCGCCAACTTTTGTCGAACCTGGCTTTTAGGTCGAACTTTTGGGGTTTGACTTGTTCGAACCGGTCAACGATCTCTTCGAACTTTTAACCAAATTCAACCGGTTCGACTTTGTGGACAGGGTGGCCAGACCTTGATACAAGCATGTCTAGGTTTGGAGAATTTTTATTTTATGCAAAGGGTTATTTTAATTTTATGAACAGTTGCAATTACAAGAAACTAATTCTAATCACTGAAGAAGTTAACAAGTTAAATGCTTGTACTGTATTGACTGAAACAATTAATCAGTGCTGCCCTTTTCATCCCTTAGCCATCACCATTCAATCCGAAACCAGCTGGCCAGCCTGTCGCGCATGCGCATAGCAGTTGAACCTGAATCGAACCTTTTCGAATTTTTCACAAGAAAGTCGAAAAAGTCGAACCTGGTTGAACTTGAACCTCGACCGGTTCGCGACACCCCTAATTTTGAGCCTGCACACTCACGGCGACGACGCGCCGCAGATGACGGGTGCACACGCCCTCCATTAATTTGTGTGCCTCTACAGGGTGTTTCAAAAAAACATATTTACAGGCTTTTTTTCACCGGAAAAATAAACTATGCATGTCCGAAAGCTTATTCTCCGCGAAAGGGAGCGCTAGACGTCCGAGCCTGATGCCAGTGTTTCAGCACAAACCAACGTTACTAAAACACTCAGTTGGGAAACTTGCCGTCGAAACCTGGGCCGCTGGCGTCCACCGAGACTGAGCTAAATGCAACAACAGCGCCACTCTTTATCGTTTGTCTGTACTGTGGTCACCTTGAGCTTTTTGAAAGCCTGTTTTTGCGTAAAAACAAACGGAAAAGACTCTTTTTGTATGCAATTGGAGTTTAGTACAAAAAGAGGGGCGCGTTATGTTTTTAAAATCTTTAGGTTGCAGGGTTTTGCGGCACAATTAATATTGTTTTTATACAACCATGCCTCAGCGGGGCTTTCAGGTAGCGCGTCCCGACCTAGGTGCATTTTAACGTCGGTAATTCGACGCGGCGCGTCCGCCGGGGTGACGGGGTGGCACCCCTGTAACCTTTTCCGCTGTATCTGTTCTTAAAGCCAAAGTAGAAGTCACGTGCAGTTCCTCGAGTAACCGCTGCGGGAGAAATGGTGGCGTTGTGTTCGTCATTAGCTCGGTGCTCGGAGGCGAATGGACCTTTTCCACATACCGACGGCACCAGGCGATGGCTGCACGAATTAAAAATCGAGGACATGACCTACCTGCGCTACCAATCGATAATGGGAGCTATGCTACCAGTTTCTTCGCTCTCTGAGCAGCGGCGCCTGCCCAACGCGACTTTAAAGAGGAGCATCCGTGGCATCCACCAAAACGTCGTGTTTTCCTTCCCGTCGACGTTCTTTTTTTGTGTAACACAATTATATATGTGCTGCAGTTACGCATTCTACTCGCTGATATACAGCCTCCTTCCGAATTTCCTCGATTTTTCGTTCCAACTTCCGCCGCTTGGCATCGGGCGCTCGCGCGTGCGCAGAACGCTTCTCGGAAAAGGTCCATTGGGGCCACTTTTTCAAAGCTGCCTCTATGGGAGTTTTCCAACTGAGTGTTCTAGTAACGTTGGCACGAACCGATATTTCATTCAAAAGTTATAAGTGGTTTCCTAAAAAATTCAATGGGAAAATGGGCCCATTTTGGCCCGCTTTCGGTTTCTGGCGCCATAGTCCATCATGTATTTGAGAGCTCCGTCGGCCACCATTTTCCCATTGACATTTTCAGAAACTTATTTCTAACTTTTGAATAAAATATCGGTTTGCGCTGAAGTTCTGGCATCTGGTTCGGACCTTCGAGCGGAGAATGAGCGTTTGGCGATGTGTAATTTATTTTTGCGTTAAAAAAAAACAAAAAAAAACGCTGTAAATTTTTTTTTGGGTGTCTCTCGTATGAATGGGTTACCACTAGGGGTGTCGCGAACTTTTGTCGAACCAGATTTTTCTGTCGAACTTTCGGGGTTCGACTGGGTCGAACCGGTTCGACAAACCTTCGAACTTTTCATCAGATTCGACCCGTTCGACTTTGTGGACAGTGTGGCCAGACCTTAATACAAGTATGTCTAGGTTTGGAAAAAAATTTTTTTTTATGCCAAGGGTTATTTTATATTGTGAACAGCTGCAATTAAAATAAACTAATTCTAAGCAATGAAGAAGTTAATAACTTAAATTTTGGTACTGTATTAACTGAAATAGCCAATCAGCGCTGCACTTAAAGACCGACGACCAGTTCGCGCTTTCCACTTTTCGCCCGCTTCCTCCTCTCCCTCCTACCCTTTCCACCCATGCCCGCCCCTCTTGGTCCCTTCTTTCCATCCTTCGCTTCCCTCGCCCGAAGGCGTGGAGAGGAGGGTCTTCTGCCTTGCAGAATCTCGAGTCTGGTCGTCGGCCTTTAATTCATCTCTTAGCCATTATCACTAGGGGTGTCGCGAACCGACCGAGGTTCGAGTTCGACCAGGTTCGAATTTTTCGAACCTTTAGTGGAACCTTTTATTGAGGTTCGACTCGTGTGCGCATGCGCGACAGGCTGGCCAGTTGGCTTCGGATTGGATGGTGATGGCTAAGGCATGAATAGACCATTTGCAGTCCTCCCAAGCGCCCCGGCGCGCGCGCGAGGAATCTTGGGATCGGTGTTCTGTCGGCCCCCGTCGTCTGGCTGCTCTCCGTTGGAATCGCATCACCTCGCTCTAGACATACTTTTCATCTTCGTTGTTTATACTTAATAATCCTCTTTTTTATCTACTCCAGTGTATTTTTCTTGTTCATAAGTGTATCTATTTCGTTCAGCGCTTTGTATTTCTTCTGTATATTACGTGTTTTTGTGCATATTCCATCGTTTTCGACGCGGCCGTCGACGGACACCACGCCGCTTCGTTCGCCGCTCCCGGGGTGAGTACTGACTGTTGCCGTTACGCTCTATCCCGCTCCTAGGCCGTTCATTTAACTCGTGTGCGGTCGCGAGAGAGCAGTTTCGAACATCACTACAAATGTCACCGCTGTAAGCAGAGAAATAAAGTAGTCATCACGAAGCGAAGGCCGACATGCCTTCGCTTCGTGATGCGCTCGCCCTGTGAAATGTGAGCGTGGGATATCGAGTACTGCTTGCGTGCTCAACATTCGGGACGGTGCTTTGTCGTTGCGATCTTTTTGCCCTTCGGACGCTTGCGAAGCTGTACCAGCGGTCGGCGTGCCTCGGCAGCGCTCGTCAACAACCGTCCGCGCGGCGTCACTTTTCTCGCGTTCGCTGACCGTCCGCGAGCGCCGGTGATTCATCGTCGCGGCTGGTATGCGTATGTAGTACATCGCATAGCTTCACAATCGCTCTTAACAGCGGTTGTGAGTTGAGCGGGCCCTTAGCAAGCGAGTTATGTCAGCAACTGCAACTTTGAAACTGATGGTCACTTCACTTATTTATTTCACTATTCGAGATGTCAGCTGAATGTAGTATCTTCTTAGGTCACCCTCAGAAGCCACATGACGGGCGGTACAACCTGCTGTGTACCGGGCTGTGCCCACACCACTCTCACTGCCAAGCATGTGTCCTGGAATCGCTTTCCGAAGAACAGCCATCTACGCAACATTTGGGTACAGCGAATCAACAGGAAAGGTATTTACCATATTTTTTTACTTGTTATCTACACTTTCCTGACAATGATCAGGAAGGTACAGTGTGTGTACTGTCCGACGTGGCCCAAGTCATTTTACCCATATGTACAACATACCTGCGAAACACATTTTTTTTAAAAATAAAAATAGCATTCATTATTTTTGACCTATAAGTGCAACATACGACTGAAACAAAAAAGACAATCTCAAAGAATCCCAGATGTTGCATGTGCCCTTTTCACTCTCTTGGCCACTTCCACCTGCACCGACATACCAATATTTGATTGCATCGCAGGAATGTCGCTTCATCTCACTACCCTACAGCTAAAGCAAAGATACTCTCACAGTGCTTCTATCATTTTCAGCGTGCATCCACTCCAGGTTTGTTAGGCATAAACTATGTGCTTGTTCTTAGTGCCCGCTGCACAATGGTACTGGAAGTGTTTAGAAGGCGGTGGGGTGACGATGGGGGAGGAGGAGAACTGAATTCTACCCCCTTGCCCGGATAGTTTACTGACGCCCCTGTTCAGACGCCACGGCTGCTGCATCCATTCTTACCACTGAGATTGAGTTGCACTTGCTCCAAAGTTGAATGGGTGAATCTTAATATGGTGCTAACTGCTTCTTTTGCATGCAGGTACCACTGGACGGTTCTCTCTGTGGACGCCAACCTCTGACAGCAGAATATGCGGCGCTCATTTTAACGAAACTGGGAGAAAGAAGTACGAGGACAAAGCTCCCCGGTTTTTTCCAACCAGGACATTTCCGAAGTGTATGTTATTTGCCTATTTTTGTTTCTTTCTGCAATAGTTGTTTTTCCCTGCTTATATTCTTGCTTGTGATCACTGTATACATGGGTCGTTTCTCACGTGAGCTACGTCACTGCTGGTGGCGTCTGGTGATTTGTGGACAGCGGTGCTACCCAGTGAGCATGGCGAAATACGTGACCTACGGAAGCAATCATCGCTCTCATAGAAAAAGACGGAGCTTCAAGCAATCGTAATGTCAGATTTTGTAGAGCTGCAGACATAATAACAATGTTTTGTCTGAATACATGAGATCTCTCAACGGCTAGACGACGCAAATGGACTGCAATCGAAAAGAGGTTTTGCGACGTGCGGTTAAGTAGCATCAAGGATATCACTGAAACTGAAAAAGTATAACATTCTCGTCCGTCATTAAATTTGCAGTGGGAATAGGTGGCATATAAACCTACTGACTGCCTTTTTCAAGGATTTGGCTTGGCTTAGCTAGCTTGCTGCTCAAGGCACCAGGGGATGTCGCTCTGCTGCCTTCATCTCTGATGGCCCCAAATGACAGCTTTTAATCCAGCTCTCTCGTTGTGGAAAGTAGTGAAGGCTCTGCATGTTTCCTGTCGTACATTGAAGTGCCAGCTCATCTCGACTCTAAATAACAGCAGTGTGTTTGAACGGTACCAGACGATGCTTCTTTATATTTCCGACTGCTCTATCTGACACAGTCGGTCACAATGCAAGAGGACTTCAGCGAGCTGGAAAACACTCTCTTAGCACATAGAAAAACATAGGAGAAAATGTACCAACATGAATTCTAGAAATATTTTGAGCGAAAACTGACGTCAGGTGCAAGGACTCTATAATTACTGTCCACCGTGTTTGCTTGACTAGGCAGCTTCCTAGTGACCATTCAAGCAGATAGAGTTGGACATGCCTTGTCAGGAGTTTGCGGTCGTAATATGCTTGAGCCAACTGCTTTGTAAGAAGTTGCAGCTGTGCATATCGTTCGTGTCACAAATGGAAACACATATGAATGCGGAAATATAATTATGTTTAATAAAGGGCCCTTTAGGCAAGTATGGACAGCCTAAGATGGCACCGAATATAGTCGATTTCACAGTAACATGGCAGGTGGCAGACTCTATAACCCCTGTGAACTGATTGAAGTGTTGAAGTCAAATGTATGTGACAGCTCTTTACTAGAGAAGTGTACTCTGATTGGCTCGCTTGGGACAAACCTTTTGTTGTGTGCCAAACTATGTTGAATAAGGATATAAACTTTGTTCCCTTCTTTTATACGCCGGTGGCTGTTGAATGCACTTCGTCTCAGAAAGAACTGCAACAATCGCTATTTGGCTACAACATTCCAGACCAGCTACCAAAGGGTAGAAACAGTGACCGCTATTGATCCAGCTGAGCTCTTGGTTGTTTGACATGTTATGTGCTCCGTACAGTGTAAGCTGTGCCCTGTGCTAGACAGAATTCCAGCCGGTATGTAATGCTTATAAAATAATTGCGTGAACAATTGCCTTATCCTTGCCTGCAGATGTTGCGGCCTGCCCAAAGGTCCCAAACATGATCTGCGCAAGGAAGCGCCATGCGCTGCAGCCGCTGCCGGCCTACTTTCTGTCGGACCTTGACCTGGCACAGACCGTGACCCTGCCTGCTAGCCAGGAGCCAGCACAACCCGGCAGCCCCTTGGCCTCCGCTGGTGCCCCTGACACTGATGATGTAATAGCTAGCGGTAAGCTCCTAACATTGAGCATCAGTGTTGCTCGTCTGTTTATTTGGCATCCCTGTCAACTGTGCAGCAGTCCCGATAGGTGCATGGAACACTTACATGCAGTACGTCGAACTTTACAAACTGTACTAACTCAGTCACCGCTGGCTATAGCACGCAAGTTGTGGCCGTTCCATACTCGCAGCACCATATGGCACGGTGCACTCTAAGATACCGCACATGCAAGGTACCCGCGGAGTTGTTCTTTCAGATTGCGGTCACACCCTCACTTCATTGTCTGCCAGGTACAAAGGAGATGCTGCCACAGCCCTGCTTGCATGTTATTTGCCTCAAGATCCAGATTGAAAAGTGGGGACACATGCTTTTGTTTATCCATTGTTTCCTACAAGACAAGCGGCGATTCTCTGGCGTCCACAAAAAAACCATCCCCACTTTTGTTATGGAGCACGGGCAAGGCTATGCATGCTCTTAGAATTCGCAGTTGACTCCAATGCATGCGCACGAACGCTGCACCGGAGCCTCTCAGGGCTTCGAGTTAGCGTCCGCAGCATTCTCCGTGCTCCAAGTAAGTGTAGAACAAAGCTTAGTTCCGCATTTCCCCGCAGCACCCCTGACGATCGGATCTCAAGGCGAATAGCCAGCATTCCCATTATAGCTCCTTCGTGTGGAACAGAGCAGCATTAAAGAGGTCATAAACCGACTCAGTTACTTCTGCTAAATGCTGCTGTCGCACAATAAAGCTTGAGAACAAGCAATATTCTGCTCTTCCTCACAGCCAGGTAAAATAATCACATGATTACTGTTAGGGGTTAGCTGCTACTGTTGGCGCAGTGATTAGACACAAGCCCAAGCCCCAATAGTTACCATGGCATTGATTGTAACCAAATAGTCAGGTGCTCACTCAGTGCTTGGGTCCAGTTCATAAGCCGTCTGTATTCAAGTGTCGTCACCCTGGTGTGAACCCTAGGCTTTCTCAACATTGTGATTTCTGACTGTAAATTAGCCTTCTATTCCTCAGAATATAACCTTGGCAGGGGAGCCTCTGGTTTGTGGTATATAGATTATTATATAGATTATATTTGTGCTACAGACGTCAGTATGCTTGTATGAGGTGCAGAACATCCAAATGCATATCGTTTCTTGGCCCCTTTAACATGTGATGCTTTTTTTGTATGGCACATGATATGCTATTTGGCAGAGCCAAGGCAATTACAAGGAGAAAGCCTAGTTTTTTGTTTTGATATTTGACTGCAAAAATGATGTGATATTTATTTTGCTATCTCCCCATCTGGCAGACCACCAGTACAGCATCACAGGATGTATCGATCAAGCCCTGCGTGATCGCATCAGGCAGCTAGAGGAGCTCGCTTCTGCAAACGAGAAACTGCGCAAGGACAACGACCGTCTACAGAAAGAAAATGAAGCTCTGCGGAAGAAAGTAGCCCATCTTGAGGAGATGTATGACAAAGCAGAGGAGGTCATCGATGCTACAATCCCCTTTCAGAACTTCACGCTCACAGCCGTGCAACAGGACCCAAAGAAACTGGCCTTCTACACGGGATTCGACTCCCTGGAGAGATTTCTCGCCTTTTACAAGTTTGTTCAGGCAGGTTATGAAGCTCACAAGGAAAGTCAAGGTCCGCAGAGAAGGTCACCTTATCTATCCATGGATGATCAGCTGCTGCTCGTGTTGTCCCGCCTGAGGGTGGGACTTTTGGAGCAGGACCTTGCATACCGGTTTCGTATCCACATCAGCACAGTCAGCCGGGTGTGGACATTCTGGATTGGTTACCTAGCGGACTACCTTGCTCAACTCAACTACTGGCCGTCGCGACAGGTTGTGAACAAGCACATGCCGGAGTGCTTCATCGAGGCGTATCCATCGACGAGAGTCATTCTGGATTGCACGGAAATCTTCATCGAGACACCTAGCGACTTCAGGGTGCAGAGTGATACCTACTCAAGCTACAAGTGCCACAACACTGCCAAGGGACTGCTGGGCATCACCCCCAATGGGTTCGTGTCGTTCGTGAGCGACCTTGCCCCTGGCCGCGTCTCTGACAAAGCCCTGACCGCATGGTCAGGGCTTTGTCAGAGACACACGCATGGGGCTACGACATTGACCTTCCCCACGGCACGCGGCTTCTTGCAGACCTCACAGGGCTGAAACTTTCGTTCCTCAACATCCCAGACACCCCCACACGTATCAAACAATCCTCCCAACAGCAGGACACCTGCCCCGACTTTACCTGTGCTCGTTACCCTCGACGCTGGAGATGGCATGTCGCCGGCGACCGCCTCGGCGGTGATCACCTCCCCATTATTTTACGCTACGACTTCCTATCCGCAACCCTATCTCACTGTCGCGCCTGCTGCGACACATTCTTCACTAAGTGGGACAACTTCCGAGCAGCTCTTTCTTCTGTCATGGAACTTGCTGGCTTTTCCGACATTATACAAGCTATCCAGTCCGCCCACAAGTCTGCCACAAAGCGGCTAACCGTACCGGACGATGCCGCTTTGACGAGCATTTACTTACTGGACCGCCGCATTCACCTGTTGGCCTGTTACCGCCGTTCTCGCAGACCACGACGACTCCTCAAACCTTCACATAAACTCCAAAAGACTATCTCGTGCTACACTTCGGAACTCGCTTCCAACTGCTGGACTTCCCTGTGCAGATCCATCTCCGGCAATAGCCATCTTTCGAAAGTTTGAAGGCTCCTCCGTTCTCTCCTCGGGGACCACAAACCTAGGCAATTTGCTGCCACTGTTGCCCTTCGCAAAGGTGTCTCTCCCGAGGAGCTAGCTGAACGGGCCTCGGACGTCTTTTTTCCGCAACCAGCGCAACATGACTCTGGATGCTACACTTGTGTTCACCCTGTCACCAAGCTCTTGGGATGGATTGCCCGTTCACCCTCCACTCGCAGTGCACCTGGCCCCCAACAACGTCACAGTCGGGCAACTTCAGAACCTCCCTACGGCACTCAAGGAAACCATACTCGCCGAGATCAACCAGGTGACTCCAGACTACTGAAGCCCCAGGAGTCCCTGATCGCTGCCACTTGTCTCATTCGCCCTGGAAGCTCCCGAGAAGATTAAAAGCTTTTCCTCTTTTTATGCCCAAACAGCAGGGCAGATATGGTGGCCACTTCTTTGGTCGTTAAATAAATGTTTCAAAGCAAAGGTAGATGGTCATGATGAAAGAAATCAAGGACGTTAGGATTCCTGTCAGAAGTACTCAACGCAATAAAATGTTGTCCAAACTTGCCAGGTTTTAATTTTAGATTGGTTGCACACTACACGACAGAGTAGCGAGCATTTGATTATTCTTAATTTTTAACTAGGACTGATTAAATTAATTTCAATACTTTTGGATGTTTTATTTTAATACACACATATCCTCTAAAAAGGGCGGAAATGTAGTGGTTAATAAAGAAAAATAGACGTAATGGTGGGGCCACAGTCGACTCCTAGCAGAACTGTTTGGTGGGGCAACAGGCAGACTGAGATTAAAGCCCCTCTATCCTGGGAAAAGTGGCGCCATTCATTGTTGTGGAAATTCTCGAGACACGTACCGTGTGCCACTTCTGGGAAGGACATGGCGTCTGAAATCTAGCTCAGTGCTGCGCTGTGTCGCCATGATCTTCCCAAGGGCTGCATGTTGCACGTGCCTCGTGCATCGACGCACTTTGCGCTACTTTTAAAACATGAAGGGGCTTTAACTGAGATGCCATTGCGTGTGCCACAGGCAAAAATTCAAGATGTTGAAAACAAGCTGTTGCATTGTAAATTGTGCGAATTACTAAAATTCTCCGTCAATATGCCCCAGCAAATGAAGATTAGAGGGTTTACAGATTAAACCAAAGGAAGATGTCTGTCACCCCAGAGGAAGAACATGTGGGGACCTTGACGTGCAACCAAAATTTCACCATCAATAGCGCTGAAATCAGTAACGACACTACCGTAAACCAATTTTGCTCCCAGGTGGGCCGCCGGAAGCGGCGTTGGTAGCCACAGCACATGGTCGTTGTTGGAACTTTCGCGCATAATGCAGAAGAGGATCATGCCCTCTTTAGGTGTCACACGCTCTCATACCATCTTTAGTGTTTGTGTGTATGGCGCGTGCTTTGGACGGTTTCACAACTGACGACCACGCGCATGCTAGGCTGTGAAGATTACACGCTGGGGCGTGGGTTTGTAAACAATGGAAAAGTGTATGAAATTTAGCATGCACAGTGCACAAACTCTATTTTCAGTACACAAATATTGCGACTACTATATCGGACAGAGGTACGCGCTACAGTTTGCAACAAATTCTTGTGCCGACATGAGCAGTCTGAGGCATTCCAACTACTTGTCATGACAGCCACTTTCAGTTCACAAAAGTTGGTTTATTATATGTTCTCCAAGTCTTTGGCATTAAAAATGAGGTTGATTCCTTTGTGACACTGCCGTGCCGGGCTGTGGCCGGCGGTGAAACTGCACAGCCCACCAGCGACGGCAAGCAACCAACTGAGCGTCCAGAGCTAGGAACCAAAAGGCACCTTTATCACACGAGGCAATGGCTTTTTACACAAGACGTGGGCACAGTGTTTGCAACCCGATTACCGAAAGTGTCCAAACTTGGCACTAGCACCGCCCGCAAAATCCCCCCTTTAGAATGTTCAAGGAGAGTATCGGACACCTTGGCTGTGAAAAAAAACAAAGTTTTACAGATTGAGTCTCTTGGGAGCGACCACTTGTCTTCCAGAATGGGTTGAGTAGTGTCGGCCCGTACCATCACCACGAACACGTGGTGGTGATGCTGGACGAGGCACATCACGATGACGCGAGTAGACAGGTCCACCTGAGGCCGAACCGTCGACGGAAGCTAGGGGTGACGCCGGCCTCGGAGAGACACAACAGCACCTGCCGCAGGCGTTGGTCATGTTCCTTTTTCGTTCTGCCGAAGACTAGGATGTCGTCGACCATGTTGACCAATCCGTCTAGGACTTCCAAGATCCACGCCACCTGTCGCTGGAAAAACTCAGGGGCCGACGTGATGCCAAATGGGAGTCGGCAAAAGCAATAACGCCCATACGGCGTAATGAACATCGTAAGCTCTTGAGAGTCCTTGGAAAGCTTGACCTGATGGAAGCTTGAGGTAACTTTGAGCTTCGAGAAGACTGCCGCATCGCCCAGAAGTCCCAGGACTTGATCGACGGTGGGGAGCACATGACGTTCTCTCGGGACAACTTGATTTAATTTTGTAAAGTCGATACAGACACGGTAACCTCCCGACGACTTTGGAACCATGAACAGTCCAGCGTCCCGAGGTGTGGGGTTGGTGACACGCCGAATGGCTCCGTCTTGCTCCAGTTTGGCCAGTTCTGTTTGCACCACCTCGCGCAGGGGTATCGGTATGCGGCATGGAACACTAAGTGAAAACGGAACCGCATCCGGGCGTAGCCGAATCTTGTACTCCTCCTTGAGCGTGCCGAGACCTCTGAAAAGTCCCTGCGGTGCCGGCACTTTCATGTCGTCCAAGAACTTTACCACACCCAGAGCCTGGATGGCTGGGAACCCGAGCAGGGGCATAGAGAGGGACTTGATCACGTACAGACGCTGATGACCGGTCTTGCCTCGCCACAGGAGGGTAGCCATGAAGTACCCAATGACTTTTAGCGACTGGTCTCCTGGTGCTGTCAGCAGGTCGTCGACCTTGTCCAGATGATGAGGTAAGTTCGGGAAGGCTTCCGAAACAGCAGACGCCTCCGCGCCGGAATCTACCTTGAATATCGCCGTGTAGTTGTCGACATTGACCTCAACGTACTTGGCCTTGGCCTTCTCAGTCTCGAGGATTGCGTGGAGCGGTAAGGAACGCCACCTTGCTCTGCTTTCGTTTCCGAGCGCAACAGACGTCCGCGAAGTGGCCCTTCTTCTTGCAATAATTGCACAGAGACTGCCGAGCAGGACAGTCTGAGCGTGTGTGGGGGGCCCGACTGCAGTAGCTGCAGGAACCTGGGTCGTTATCGCCAAGTGAAGACACTGCTGATGCGTCGTCTGACCGTTTTGTTGTCTTGCGTTGGTGCGTCGGACCATGACAAGACTTGGTGGCGTCAACGTTGACGGTGACCTGGACACTCTCGACTCCCGCGAGCAGTTTTTTTCTTTTTCGGCGTCTTCGATCTGCCTCACCTGCGTCCACGCGTCCTTGAGGCTGAGCTTGGCTTTCCAGCAGAGCTGGCCGGACAGGCGTTCGTCGCAAAGACCAACAACGAACCGGTCGCGAACCAGGCGTTCTTCGACTTTGGGGGACGGGTAGTTGCACCACTTGACAAGCTTGCAGAGCTCGGCGTAGTAACTGTCGACGCTCTCTCCCGGCTGCTGAACCCGCTCGTGGAACCTCGAGGACTCTTACACCTCGTTGACGGGGTACAGGAAGTGTTCCGAGAAGCGCTTGACCACCGTGTTGTAGTTGTTCAGGGAGGCGGCGTTCAAGCCGAACATGTCGAGAAGGACCCGAGCCTCGGGGCCCATGCAGTAGAGAAGTGTCCGCACCTGAATGTCCGGTGGTGCTTGGCGAAGTACGGAGGCATAAGCGTACTCCTCGAGTTGCGTAAACCGGGTAGGCCAAGAACCGGTGTTGTCGAAGTCGAAACCAGCAGGCTGACGTACGGAGCCGCCCACCCACGCGGGCAGTGTTTGCAACCCGATTACCAAAAGTGTCCAAACTTGGCACTAGAACCGCCCACAACAGACACTACAATTTTATGATCAACACTCAGTCTTTCCGATATTTAAAAAAAAAGTCTGTCAGGCGTGGCACCATAACGTTCACCCAGAGTGCCTCATCAAAGGGCACCCGTGTGACCCAGCAGTCTTTCGCCCAGTCAACAACAAGGTCACACCACTCCAGTCCTGTGAGCGCAAGTTGTCCTGTCACCTGGTAGTAGTGCTTGTGCTTTTTGTCGACACTCTTGTCCGCATGGATAAACTCCACAAACCCTCTGCTCATCACCTCCTCGAAGGTCGTCAGGTTCGCATCTATCGCCCGTGACACGGTCTTCACTTCGACTAGTCCGTACTCCTGTATATCTTCGTCCCAGACCAGCCCGTCTGGTGATGCCCCCAGCATGGGAAGGCCAGGGTTGATGCAAAGGCCAACACTGAAGACTTGGACCTTTTGCTTGGCCTTGTAGCGCTTCAGAGCAGCCGCCTCATTCTGAAGTCCCGCCCTCATGTGACGTGTCGTGCCATGTCCGCCCGAGAAAATCGTCCTGAGAAACTTTTCGTTCACGGGTGCTTGTCGTTTGACGATGTCTCCGAACTGTGATGCCGTGATCCTTTTCTCACGTTCCGTGTGCCACAGCATACTTCTGCTTTGGCCACGTGTCTGTTCCTCCAGGTGCTGAGCTTGTGTAAGAGTCAGGGTGCATGGATCGCTTGGTGGCATCTGGTGATTCCAGCACTCTTTTATGGGCAAGCTGATCCGTGCTGCAGAGGCCCCATCATCCGTGTTCGAGTGCTCCTGAACCTTCCTTGGCAAGGGTGTGAAGGCAGCTTCTTCCATCACGTCCGCAAACATTGGGAATATTCCCTTCTCAATGAAATCTGTATGCAGCCTCTTGACGGTTGCCTGCGCCACGTCCACATGCACTTCCGTGGTTTTTCTCGCACTCTTCGCCTTGTTGCTAGAGTCGTGCTTGACGAATTCTAGTTCGTTGAACGACACCGTACTTGCACCTCTCTTTGAAGATGGGCCCCACTGCCTTGCTCCCTCAGTGCAGGCCAGAGCATCCGGGATGTAGGACCTTCCCTCCCTTATCAGGTCTAGCATGTGCCAAAGCAGTGCTGCCACATGCTTGCACACACCGCCTTGTCCAGCCTTGCAGGAACAGGAAGCCTTGCTGACCTGCCCATCTTGGCAGAGCACAGCATGCACTGCGTATCGCTTCGTAAGGGTCATGGAAGCCTCCACGTTAGCCTTGACAATTGTCTCTGATGCACTTGTGGTGTGGAGGAAGATGTTCTGCACTTTGTGGGCCTTGAACATTTTGTAGCCAGAACTTGTGTGCTTCTGTGCTCCAGCTGCTTGGCCATGCCCTTGGATGTGGCTTTCCGAGAATGCGGAAGGAAAGTCCTTCAGCTGCTTGGTCCAAGGTCCTGCTGGAAGTGGTAGCTCTTGCGGCTCTGGTACATCCCGTGTCGCCATAGCCTTCCCTGAAAAAAAGGCAGCTCAGTCAGCGTTTTAAAAGGAGGACGGAAATTTGACCAACACAGTTTTTTAATGGGTTTGGTGTTGTTTTGACAGAATTAACCTAAACTTGCGAAGTAAGAGTTCATCTAGGGTAACAACCCCTCAAAAAAAGCCTGCTGTAAACTTTGTGCTAAAAAAAGAGCGTTTGCTATTAGGCAAACATGCCAGCTTTTGTAATCTACAACTTCTTGTGCACTTTCGAACATTACACAGTCGAAGGAGCATTCTGAAAGCAAGCCACGCACTGGCATTGGGGACAAGCATCTCCAGTGTCACTGAGCTGCTTGTTGCTGCTGCCCTGTCAGTGTCCATGATATAGTGCAGCTCTGAATACGAAGAACGCGTTTTGACCATAATCCGTTTCGTGCCAGCAGCATAAAGCTGCTGGCACGACCGTGAAGTGTTGTACAGGAGTGGCAAAGACACTCCAGCTTTCAATGCGTCAGTGTTCGTCCAAAAGAAGCAGTTCGCAGAGCCACTAAAAAGTGTCTAGCATTTCATATGCACGCGCTTGCGTGAAAACGGGATGATCAATAAAGATATGCACTCGCGGGACGCTGTGTTAGCGCGGTTCGCAGGGGCAATCTTGCCTCACCACAGTGAGCGCGCTAGCTGAACTGTAATTTCGATAAACAATGGAATCTCCCCCATACTATGCATAAAACGCAGTCAGAACCCCTTCTCCCGCCGCGACGAAGAACCGAACGCGAAGGATGTGATGCTGCGCGGACGGTTGTTGACGAGCGCTGCCGAGGCACGCCGACCGCTGGTACAGCTTCGCAAGCGTCCGAAGGGCAAAAAGATCGCAACGACAAAGCACCGTCCCGAATGTTGAGCACGCAAGCAGTACTCGATATCCCACGCTCACATTTCACAGGGCGAGCGCATCACGAAGCGAAGGCATGTCGGCCTTCGCTTCGTGATGACTACTTTATTTCTCTGCTTACAGCGGTGACATTTGTAGTGATGTTCGAAACTGCTCTCTCGCGACCGCACACGAGTTAAATGAACGGCCTAGGAGCGGGATAGAGCGTAACGGCAACAGTCAGTACTCACCCCGGGAGCGGCGAACGAAGCGGCGTGGTGTCCGTCGACGGCCGCGTCGAAAACGATGGAATATGCACAAAAACACGTAATATACAGAAGAAATACAAAGCGCTGAACGAAATAGATACACTTATGAACAAGAAAAATACACTGGAGTAGATAAAAAAGAGGATTATTAAGTATAAACAACGAAGATGAAAAGTATGTCTAGGGCGAGGTGATGCGATTCCAACGGAGAGCAGCCAGACGACGGGGGCCGACAGAACACCGATCCCAAGATTCCTCGCGCGCGCGCCGGGGCGCTTGGGAGAGACTGCAAATGGTCTATTAAGGGCAGCGCTGATTGGTTATTTTAGTTAATACAGTACAAAACAATAAAGTTATTAACTTCATCATTGATTAGAATTGGTTTTCTTTTAACTGCAACTGATAATAAAATAAAACAATCCTTTGCATGAAAAAACATTCTCCAAACCTAGACATGCTTGTATCAATGTCTGGCCACACTGTCCACAAAGTCGAACCGGTCGAATTTGGTGAAAAGTTCGAAGGTTCGTCGAACCGGTTCGACCCAGTCGAACCCCGAAAGTTCGACCAAAAAATCCGGTTCGACAAAAGTTCGCGACACCCGTAATTATCACCCAATCCGAAGCCAAACTGGCCAGCCTGTCGCGCGTGCGCACACGAGTCGAACCTCAATAGAAGGTTCGTCGACCTTTTCACTAAAAGTTCGAAAAAGTCGAACCTGGTCGAACTCGAACCGCGGCCGGTTCGCGACACCCCTAGTTATACTTCGTTTCAGCTTCGGTCCAGACGCAGCCGATGCTACAAGCGCGAGCGTGTGGCCCAGAACAGTGCTTGCACTGTACGAGCGCGCGTCCTTGGCAGGGATGCTGAAAGCCCGGAGCTCGCGCTTGTAGCTTTGGCTGCGTCTGGACCGAAGCTGAAACGAAGTATACTACTGGTGTCCCGTAGGGTCACGCTAGAGCACTATATAGCTCCTACGGAGCAGAGTAGCGCAATCCTTTGAACCTCGTGTTTTGCCGACAAGATGGCCGACAGAGCGGCTCGGCGCGAGTCACGTGGTACTCAGGGTTCCAAGAGGCGGCCTGGAGATCGATACAACACGGCTGATTAAAAAATGAACGGCGAGTTCACACTTTTCAAAACTAGTCTGTCGTGAAGTTAGTAAAGCACTAAACACTTTATCAAAGTTTTAATAATATCGGATGCGTGTGCAAATTTTGAGAAGGCAATTTCCAAGGCAATGGCGTTTGAAGCAGACGATTTTTGCTCGCAGCGGAGATGGGCTTTTCGGGTTGGCCGGAGCGGGTCACGTGAATGGTGTGACGTCGCCGTGTCGTCTGCTGCATGATGCCGCTCAGGCAATTTTTTAAAAAAAGTTACGTCCTTGTATGGCACAAAACTTATCGCATATTATTGTAAAATGTTTCATTATTATGTCAAAAATGATTTCCATTCCGCACATCCCCACACAACTGAAGAAACAACGATTTTCTCACGTTCTCCATGCATTTCTGACCGCAGTTGGAACCTCCGGGCGTTCGCCGCTAGTCGCCGAGAGACGGCGTTCTAGATTGCGCTACTCTGCTCCGAAGGAGCTATATAGTGCTCTAGGTCACGCAGCTTTCGGCAAGGAACCCAAATTAAACGAGGAAAGGCGAGTTTAGCAACATGCACTGATCCATGGAATGTGAGACATTCGAAATACTGTGCGCAATTTTTTTCCACGGAAGGACACAGCACACAACATTTGCGGGCGGTCGGCCATGTTTGTTTATGTTTGGGTTGGAATCGTTTGAATTATGAAATACTATACCTTGCGCAAGCTATTACGTAAGAGGCCATTCACCGTGCCGGGGACCCCTAAAACAATGACGGATAGCACTGAATTAGATTAGGTTACATGAGTAGGTCTTTCCGTATTTGCGATGAAGTTTCACGGTAAAAAAAAACCACGTGAACGGCAATATGAAAACCGAAACCACGCACTGCTCACGCCCATACGGGTGTCAGTGTTAAACACGGCGCATAGATGGCACTACTTACCGTACGCGCACTCTAGCGCACGGATACAGATACTACGTCGACTACGTCGGAGACAGTAAAATATTTATTATGTGCTTTATTGTTGCGTCTCATAAATTACCACGCTGCAGACGGTTAAATAGGAATGACCGGGTAGAGGTGCTAGTTTTGGGTGAAATAGTTTATGGCTATTTTGTGACGTTGCAGAGGGCATCGATCCATTTTCCGCACTGGCCTTCCCCCTCCCCCAGTGTCGTCTCTTGCCCGTCCGCGCTTTGCAACAACTCAAAGTGCTGAAGACAGGGCTACCGGAGCGATGTACCCAGTCGGCCAGCGTGAGTACCCCCGGTTTCCTTTTCGGTTCCTAAGGGCTCAAGGATCAGCCAGGCTGGTCCTCGACACCACGGGTACGCTCGCCGAAGTCAAAGATCGCAGATCCTACGGCGTTAGGCCTAGTGGCACGGGGATCGCCCCAAGCTGGGTCCTTCTCACGAAGAGCGACTCATCCCATGATCGAGCCAGCTGAGCGCGGCTGGTAAACTCCTCGGGCGTTGCTTCGGGCTGCCGCGATGGGGACCCCAGGGTGGCGCGTGCCCGAGGGCCCGGAGACCCATTCATTGTGCCATTGTGCGCGTGCGAAGCGTGTGTCCGCCAGGCTGCGTTGTGGCCCGACTCCGTACAATGAGAAAAATGAGATCATCGCGGTGGGTTCGCGCGCCCCCGGCCGAATCCTACGGTACGCGCCACTACGAAATGGTAAAGCGTGGGTTAGCCGAAGTGGTGGGCGCCGACGTGCGGACGGATCCCTTCCGAAGGCGACGGTCTTCCTTGTGTTCCTCACTGACCAGCGGGGCTCGAGTCCCTCGGCTCGGGGCTTTGTCCCAGCTTCACGGGCCATTGGTCTGCGATCCGCCTAGAATCGCAGCCTCGCCATTCTGTTAATCGCAAGGACTTGACCACAGGGCGTCCTTCTCCGCGATCGTACGGGTACGGGCTGTGGCTTGAGCCGTTGTCGGGGGAGTGCTTGTTTGGGGTCGGCGCCGCTGTGGTCCACGGGGTCTGGGCATTTTTGCTCTGGGTCACCCGCCGTCAGGATACGAGAGACACCCAGCGAAGGCCACGCGGGCCGTTGGTCTCTGATTGTTTCCTTTTTAGGGGCGAAGCTCCTTAGGGTCTAGCCTTGTCCGGCGTCCGTGCTCACATCGATTGCCATCCCATCTGCCTTCTTAAAAAAAGAAAAAAAATTTTTACACAGTCAACAGGATTCGAACCTGTGCGGGGAGACCTCAATAGATTTCTGGTCCATCGCCTTAACCACTCGGCCACGACTGCTGGACGAGTAGGGGGCTCTGAAATGTGGTAGTAACTCAAGAGCTGGAGATGTCATGGATGAAACATTGCATGTAGCCGCTCAACGTCTATACAGAAGAGGGTGCTGCGGTCAAATGCGTATATAATTGCGTTAAACTTTGCATGCATTGGCTCAGCATTTAGAGACGAGAGGGCGCTGCGGTCAAATGCTCAAATGCGTATATAACCTTGTTCCATACCACACATTCTCTTTCTGGCATGGATGAAAACGAATGAAAAGCTCGGCATGCTGCGGCTCAGCGTCTACGTAGACAGCAAGCTGCTCCGGAGACCAGGGCGCGAGAAGCTGCGGCAAAGCGTCAAAAACGCCAAGCAAACTAAAAAATCAGCACTACCTATGAACAAAATCAGTATCATCAGCACCACCAGAGAGCTTTGCCCCAATCAAGATCATTCACCACATGGAGATGCGGTAATTTTTTTGTTAAAATCTTCATCAATTTGAACTCCACTTTATGATTCACTCCACAATTCTGTTTTGCTGAATGATTTTGATGTGGTTTCTTCTTGGGACGAAAGGCTCTATTCTACTCTGACGTCGAGTGTAGCAAACGCGGCGTGGCGCAGCCCACACAGATATTGATTGGTCGCAGATATCGAGTTCCTGCTCTCCGACCAATCAAAGGTCCATGTTCTGCGCTATGCTAAGTTCGCTGCGCTCAACGTCAGAGTATAACAGAGCCTTAACTGCCAGTCATCCTTGATCGTTAGAAAGCATAGTGTATGATGCAAAAACAACAGACACAAGGAAGGATTCTCACACACAGGCTTCTTCAGCGGGAGTTTCCTTCACTGGAGCAGACATGTGGGGCATGTCTGGTTTTTGTTAAATTTGAGTATTTCATCGAACACCGTTTCATCGAACGCCATTGCACCAAACACCACCTACTTAAGCAGTGAACTTTCTGTATCTTGGATTTTTTTTATTTTTTAAGCATTGGGAGGATAGCAATGTTATAATAATCGCTATAATTCATAAACTTTATTTTCTAGTGGAGTACGCAATGAGTAATAAGAAGCCTGCTTTCCTCTTTTTCTTCTATTTCTCTTTTTTCTAGTAAATAATGACTTCCGTTAGTGTGGCTTATAAAAAAAAATGGGAACACTGACCTCATTTTCTTAAACTTGCGATCATTGGGGTCAGTTGAAAAGATGTATTCTGCTTCAAGATGAAGCTATGACCCGTCTCCATGTCGCATGAAACAGAAAAATAGATGGCTCCTGATTGTTTATTGTAATCGACAGAACCACAGGCCTACCAGCTTTTCAGTCTATTCTTAGAAGGGAAGCTATTCTCCTAGGTTGTAATTAAAACAATAGTAAACAGGTAAATGAAAAATAGAAGGTGCAGCGAAGAATATTTTAGCCCTTCTCAGGGAGTGCCTTTGGTGCATGAACAAAAATGGGGAAATGGGGAGGGAGCAAAGGAGTTCCACTAAATAATCAATGCTGCAGAGTAACGACACTCATCTTTGGGCTTAAAATCGTGGTTGCCAGCTATCTGAAGGTTTATCTGAAATCGCAGGAAACACTTTTTGATCCTCCACCACACATGTTTAAAGGGGTTAAGGGGTTTTCCAACTTTTTCCTGTTTAGCTTTCCTCCTCTACTCATAAATCGCACATTCTACCAAACAGTTCAAGAAGACGAAAAGAGAGGAGTCCCCTCTTGCTCGGAATCTCGTTTGTATACCCGGACACAGCCATTTTCCCCCTAGAAGATTAGCCCGTCGCTCAAAATTCAGACAAAAGTTTCTTTCCTCATCCCTGTTCACCCTGAAGCTGACAGTGCTGTGGAAGCTACGTGCTCGTTGGGCCAGCCACACTTTTGCTACGTGATCACGCTCTCTCGTGCATACCCACGCGCAGGGTATGAGGTCAGGTGATGAAAGGGAGGTGGCTGATTGGTCCGGCAAGCGCGTAGCCTCCACCACAATGTCAGCTTAGGGGTGAAGGGAATAAGGGAGGTCCGGTATCGTGTGACGTGCGTTTGGACCCAGTGACGTGCTTTGGGAACCGCCGATGTATCACAGCGAAAAGGCAGAGAGCTTACGAAGGGGAGGAGGTACGAAATAGTCCGCTGTGTTCTCAGATTTTCGCACTGAAAGTCTGGCTTTTGACTTTCTACCTTTTTTCTTTTGACCCACTGAACGATGTGCTGTTAGTAAAATCCCAATCTAAAGTGATTTATACCAGCCCAAAATTCGTTTCATGGGCCCTTTGAGCAGTTCATGACAGAGCAAAGCAATATTACATGAGCTTCCTAACACTGAATCTAAAGGCCCGTTCGCACACTTGTGACCTCTTAAGCGCCGTTCACACATATGCAACCAAGTAAGACCGAGAGAGACCAGACCGGTTTGTAAGCCTCTTTCGACATCTTAGGACCAGCTCCGCTGCAGCGCATCCAGTCCTAAGACGTGGCAAGAGGCTTAAAAACCGGTCTGGTCTCTCTTGGTCTTACTCGGTTGCATGTGTGAATGGCGCTTTAGAGCCGAGTGGCTTGGAATCTTTTAATATCTCTTACAACGAGCGGACACACTGGTGCCATCTATTGGGTAGCAGTGTAAACTTGACGGTCCGGCATATTTTCTATTTCTCTCGCGCATTATCCTTTCTTTCTTAGCTCGGGGCTTTCTTATAGGTATTACGCACATTTGACCTCGGAAATCTCGCAAAACCTTCGCTTTTGTGAAATACAGTTCCAGGATTACCGCATAGATGGCGCCAGAGTGCCGGTATGTTCTCTTGTCCTAAGAAATTTTGAGAGTTTTCAACAGGTCTTGTCTCTCTCGGTTATACCCGGTTGCAAGCGTGCACTTAAAGGGGCTGTGCAACGGCTTTAACGTTGAAAGAATTGGCATCTTCTACTTTTGACATTGTTCACTTTGTCACAAAGGACAGGAAACACACCTCCTTCCTTCAAAATGTTCCGATTCCGCCGCGTAATCTTGAGGCAAAATATAGAATATTCCTCTACCTGCAGCCGCGAGCGGCAACCATGAGAAACACGCAGCATGACATCAATGGGGGTCTTGTAGAAAGATAGCAAGTTGTGTGAATACCTGCTGGATAAAAGGTAACTTTTCTATAAATCTTGTCGTTCCAACATAAATCTAAATGCGTTAAAAACCTGGTATCATCGACGAAACTTTTATTATACGGAGTTTTAGTGGCGCCATCTATCCTAGGTCTACAAAACCGTCGGCTCTATCTGCTACCGCAAACAGACTCCAGAAGCCGGAGGGGGAGGGGGACAGGGCCGGACGGGTATGGCCGGACCTGTATGAGACTTTCCTCCTTTCACACCATATTGTTTGCACTGCGCCCGCCAGCACGTGCTCACGCGGTCACGAGCGGACGATTTCTCGCTGCTCACTGATGGCTCTAGAGAGAGAGCTTCACCGGAACCCCGCACCACCCCCATTGACGTCACAGCGCACGTGACTCGGAAGATGGTGAAGAAGTTGAGAGGTGCCGAAAACCTCAATCTTTGTCCATTTTTAAAATAAAAATTAGGACATGTAGGCAAAAGCGGTTTTTTGTTTTTTACTTCAGAAAGGATGAGACACCAACTCCCAAATTATTTAAGCAAAGCCCTGAAACTGTTGCACAGCTCCTTTAATTTCTTTATCCTCTGTAGTCCGCTGTAGGTTCATAACTTAAATCCGCTGTAGTCTGTTGTAGGTTTACAATAGCGGGACAAGCTACTCCCACAAAGCCGTTCAATCGTTCCACATTAGCAGGGCAAACTGGAGAAGAAGAACCCAGCAATTGTGGCAAGCAGACATCTTTGTGGGAGGGGCTTGTTGCGCTATTCCAAACCTGTAACAGACTCAAGTGACGGCGTTAGAAAAGGAAATGGTAGGGTGAGGTAAGTCCCAACCCTCCTATCGCTCAACATTAACAAATAAAAATGCAGAAGAGCAAACGACCAGGCACGAGTGTAAACTTAAAGGGACACTGACAGGGTATTTATGCTCGCCGAGGTTTTTAGTTGTACGTGTCATATGAGAGCTCAACTACCCAGAACAGAATTTCCGGCTCGAAATTCGGTTTCTTTCCGCCCGAAAACCGCCGATCAAGAACTGGCCGGTTCGAGTCTCGCTCACTCTCTTTTTCGAGGTCACGGGCCGTTTTCTAAGGTATCGATGTGACCACCAAATTTAATCAAAGTCGTGGGTCACTGAAGGCATACACTCAATATTAAAAATAGAAAAAAATATGAAACCCATTTTTTGTGGCTCCTAAAAAGCTGTAACTACGTTGATTGAAAAAAAAAGTTCCACAGACAACCGGAAGCATTCTGTGCGTTCGTCGTTTCGCGTATCGTGGGACTCGCGGGGACGGCGATGGCAGCGGACGACGGGCGTGGGGCCTCTATTTCAGAACTGTCGTTCGCGGTACCGGCGAATTCTGTCTACCTTTAAAAGAGAAATTTGGGACTGATCAAAAGAATTGGTATTCATCCCGTACGACATGCCCGGCCACCAAGCCGATTTGCACGAAGACGTCGCCGAGCCGTCGCTCCCTTCTCGTGGCTGAATACATCGCTCGCCCTAACGTCAAGCATGACGTGTCTACTTCGAGTTGAATATGCACGCGTACGATTTCTTTACTAGGTGCGAATGTCCCCAAAGCATGGTGCTTCCCGACTTCGACTCGGGAGTGCTTTTGCTAGAGAAAAATCGACAGCAAACTTTCCAACTTACAGTTTACCGGCTGAATTATTACCAAGGAAAGAGATCCACTAGAAGAGAGATCCCCCAGTAGCGCAGTGGGAAAGACGTCCGGTTCACACGCGGTAGGACCGGGTTCGATCCCCCGTGTAACTTTTTTTTTTTTTTCAACATTTCCCGATGTTTACTTATCTTTTTTCTTTTTTTACAATCATCACTGAAGAAACAAACAAAAAATAACAAACAAATGTTGCGGACGATACTTCGCTGAATTAAATGGTATGTGATTTCCTTTTTGACACCTGCGAACTCAATGTGATCACTTTCCACAAAATGCAAGGAGCATATAAATCAGGTAGCGTCCGCTTTCCAAGGTGCCCGTATATGTTCTACAGGAATTGCAGCCAGCCATTGGTCCCGATCCCGTTGATCTTTCGGAAACTCTGTCGCACAATGCCACTTTTTTTTCGGACGCAGGACATGTGAGCCAGCTCTTCACGCAACATCTTGGGTGTATTCTTTTCGGAGCCGATCATGGAAATTCACCACGGGCACTCGCTACTCATCTCCGACTCCTCAATGTACAAAACAACTCATCTTGGACTACAGAACAACGAGCGTAACAAACATAACTGCAAAAGAATCGCCCGGCGAGCAGTTCCCGCACGCCGCATCGCACGCCGCATGTCGTGTCGTCTGCTACGGAGAGGAGAAAAAACAAAAAAAACAAAAAAAAAACGCACGGTCGGGTGTAGCCACGTGACTTCCGCCACTCACTCTCTTCTCTCCACTTCTCCGACCTCCGTCGGGTTTCGGTTTCGGTTTCGAGCAGTTGCGTCTTTCGGCTTTATTAAAAAAATACGCTACTCTGTTGCAAAATATTAATTGGGTAGTCCTCCGAAACCATAATAAAGCCCCTGGCAAAAAATGAAAAAAATTTTTTGGGGGCTGTCAGTGTCCCTTTAAGCTTTTTTCTGTGTGTGTTAAGCGACTATGGGTGACGTTGGCGTAGTCCTCTTGGGTGCTCTCGGCGAGAGCCTCGCTGACCTCGGGGACGTTCTCCCACGCAGCTCCTGGGCCCCCCGGCGGAGGAGGAGGGGGGCCAGGGGGAGGGGCCCCACCCCCTCGGCCGAGTCCAGCCCCGCCCCCTCCCGTGGCACCCCTGGGCCCGGCCCCTCCAGTGGCGCCCCTGCTGCCTCCCGCGGCTGCGGCCCCGCTGGGGGCGGAGCTGCCCCCTCTGCCCCAGTTCGTGTGCCCCCGGAGGCCCAACGTGGGCACAGAGGGGCGGCCCATCCTGCTGCGGGCCAATCACTTCCAGATCTCGATGCCCAGGGGCTACCTGCACCACTACGACGTGACCATCACCCCCGACAAGTGCCCACGCAAGGTCAACAGGTGGGCACCCTCTCTCCTCCACTGACAGCAGGTGTTGTCTGAGGGTTCTTGCATACCTGCCAAGTTTTACGATTTTGTCGTAAAGTGTCCGCTTTCCAGCGCTTTCTTACAGTTGGCGTATTAACAACAATATTTGTATGATTTTCCGCACCCCGTGTAAAAAAAAAAAAAAAAAAATGTTTTTGTTTAAGCTGCATCTTGCCTGTTTTCAAGTTGGGGTTGGCAACACTGGCACATCACTTGTATGTCAGGAGGCGCAAGCTACCGCTCCTCGTTGTGAGGCAATTGTCATTGAAGTCGGTGTTGTAAGGGGTGGTATAGCCGCTAACATCCATCCATCCATCTTAATCCAAAACTGTTTAGGAAATCTCCTTTGTTGTGGCGACGTTGGGTGTGGCAAACGTTGTGCATTGTGTTACTGGAACTTTTGCTCATGATTCCGTGAAACCATCTTTGTTACAAGATGTCGGGAAAAAAATACTTGCAAGTGTTTATTCCCAGCTATTCACCCGACTTTCCATTTATGAAGACGTCGCGTAAGGGCGAAAGGTACGAAGTTGGTAGTCAGTGTCGCTGCGATGTCAACACTTCGCACGCAGGTAGCCGGGACATTCTGTGTCATCTGAATACAATAAAAGCACAAGGACTCTGCAAAAGTAGTTGAAACCAAGGAGAAGCTTGGAGGGTACTTTAGTCGATCAACGGACTACGACACTACCCGAGCATGCCTTTTTACGGCATTTTTGATCGAACACAACTTGCCGTTCACAGTGATCGTTGTGGAGATGTTAAAAAGCAAGAACTTTGCTCTTTAACGTCTTCGTTAAACCAGGCACAGCCTAAAGAGTTTTCAGCAAAGTGAAGAAGGCACACATGCAGTTCCGCTCCTCTATGTCGAAAAAGACTCTTCAACAGTTGTTAGTTGTGAGATGCAGCCAGTCTGGAAAGTGCTATGAACATGTGTTCGACAACAACTTCCTAAGGAAAGCAAAAGCTGCAACTTTCTCAGTGTTGGCGCAACCTTCTACTTCTAAAGAATAAGACATTTTGTGCAATGTATGATGTGTTTGTGCCCTAGTTGAGGCATTTTTCTTGCCTAAACCAAGTTTCTGAAGAATAAAACAGTTTTCGTATTTCTTCACACAATTGTAGTGTTTTTTGGCATCCCCTGTAGTATTTTCAGCATTGTAGGGTTGGCAGGTCTGTTTCTGTAACACCTTCTCTAGCCACGGACGGTACAAGAAGCGCAAGATACCCAGCCTTTGGCACTTGCTCATTGCCTTTCACTGTGCTTTGGCGGTGCGTGCATGGTCAAAGCTCACTAGATGCCTAGGCGTTGGGCATCTAGTGAGCTTTGACAGCTTGGTGTCACCAGCAAAGTGGTGACAGCAAGACTGGCACAGATTATCAGTAGAAAGACAACGCCCCCTTTGAACATCAGAGAGGGTTCTCTCGGGGGTGTCCTTTGCAGGCTTCGTCTGCTCCATACAGGCTCTGTCGGCGGTAGGGGAAACGTAGCCGGTGCACATTCCTCACGGCAGGCTTCCCCCAAATCGCAGGGAGATCATAGAGACGATGGTGCAGTCGTACTCGAAGATCTTTGGGCAGCAGAAGCCCGTGTTCGACGGCCGCAAGAACATGTACACCCGGGACGACATCCCGATCGGGAAGGACAAGGCGGAGCTGGAGGTGACCCTACCGGGGGAAGGCAAGGACCGGGTGTTTCGGGTGGCCATCAAATGGGTGGCCCAAGTGAGCCTGTACGCCCTGGAGGAGGTGCTCGAGGGGCGCTCCAGGCACATCCCCATGGACGCAGTACAAGCCCTGGATGTGGTCATGCGCCACTTGCCCTCCATGACGTGAGTCCCCCTCTCTTTTCTCCTGAGCAGCGAGGCTGCGGTGTTGGGGCCCTAATCTGGACACTTGGCGAAAAAGTCGGCAAAAAATCCTGCGGTTATGATTGGCCGGCGCCAAGGTCAAGTGCGGCATTAGCCAATCACGGCCACCAGATTTCTCGCCGACTTTTTTGCCAAGTGTCCAGATTAGGGCCCCTGGACTTCCTTCGTCTACCAGAGGCAGAAATCGGACAGCCTTGCTGTGTCAGAGTTCGGACGGGACTCCTGTTCATTCGGCGGTGGCTTGAGTACCGGCTGAACGCTGACTCGGCACTTTTGTCCAATCTGTCCCGCGCTGGCCTCGGGTTGGCAGAGTAGAAGGTCCAGCACTGGCCTCGCCATCTAGAAGGTGTTGATGCACCCAACGCACCTGGATACCCTCGGAGGAGGCATAGAATGACCCCCCCCCACCTCCCCCCTTCGACCTCAGGTACACCCCCGTGGGCCGCTCCTTCTTTTCGTCGCCGGACGGCTACTTCCACCCGCTGGGAGGCGGACGGGAGGTCTGGTTCGGTTTCCACCAGAGCGTGCGCCCCAGCCAGTGGAAGATGATGCTCAACATTGACGGTGGGCCTTCTTTCTCGAGTATAGGACTTTTCCAAGTGAGCCCAAAACAACGTAAATTTGACCGTCGAGGGCTATTTTGTCTGAGAACACACAACTGGCCTTAGGCCGTAATCTTGAATGCACAAACAGCGCTTGCAGTTTCGATTTGGCGAGATATTGGTACCATGCCAAGTATAGGATGTTTTTGAAGTAATAGAACGCCAAGCACAAGCTCTTATTTTGGCGCGAAGGTGAGCTATTTTGTAATAGAAAGCTACATAACAACGACCATCTCTCAGGTTGCAACCGGCCGAACTTTCCAATCTGCCGTTGCTCCTTTTGAAGGCCGGAGAACGAAGTGAGTGAAGACGCATTTGCTCGGCTGCAGTGTCGGCCACGGCCTTCTACAAGGCGCAGCCCGTGACGGAGTTCATGTGTGAGGTGCTGGAGCTGCGTGACATCAACGAGCAGCGCAAGCCCCTGACGGACTCCCAGCGGGTCAAGTTCACCAAGGAGATCAAGGGCCTCAAGATCGAGATCACCCACTGCGGCACCATGCGCCGCAAGTACCGCGTCTGCAACGTCACCCGTAGGCCCGCACAGCTCCAGTCGTAAGTGCCCTTGAGAACTCTTTCCTCGGTGGGGTGCCGTATGTTTTGGTGCGCTAGGATTAGAGTCTCGTGTCTTTATAACTTTTTTTTAGATTACCGTAAAATCCCGTAAGGACGCCCACCCAAAATGAAGAGATAAGTGGTGAAAAACGTGGGGTGGGCTATATCTGGGGATGCCGGAGCAAAACTTTATAAAAAATTGATGATAAGCGCCGGGGCACCTGGTACAAACCACACAATGCGGGAACTGATACCGCAGATTGCGGACACGGCAAATTCACGTTTCACGATGTGATAAACACGCGGGAATTCACTACAAACTCCTGTGTCACGGGAAAGGGTGCCGCAAGAGGCCGACGCAGCAGATTCGCGTTTCACAGTGCGAAAGACTCGCGGAAACCCGCCGAGCACTCACATCTCACGGGAACGGATACCGCAGATCGCGGACGCAGCAGATTCAAGTTTCATGGTGCAATAAAGACGTGGGAACCCGCTACAATCTTTCCTGTCACGGAAACTGATATCGCGGACGCAACAGAATCGCATTTCACGATGCAATATACACGCGGGAACGACTCGCACGTGTTACTTACAGTTAAAAATAGATATCACGCGCAGATCGCGGACAAAAACACGGGAATCCGCTACTAACTCGGGAACGAATACCACAAGTCGCGAACGTAGCAGATTCGCATCTCACGATGCAATATACACGCGGGAACAACTTGCGTGTTACGCCAGCCGACATCGCGCGCGGATCGCAGACAAAAACGCGGGAACCCGCCATGAACTCGCTTCTCGGACACACCGGTCATGCCGATCGCGCCGTTGATGCGTGATTCCCGTTGGACCTCGCTTGACGTCCAACGGGAATCGAGGGGGGTGGGCGATGTTTTGGAATTTTTATGTTACAGATATTTAGCCAGAAAAACGAGATGGGCAATCTTTCGGGGGAAAGCGCCCTTACAAGGTTTTTTTTTTTTTTGTTTTTTTTCCAGTTTTTGTTGTTAGGCGAAGGATTAGCATTTATCCGGCTCTCAGGATACGGGCATGGGTATCCCCAATCTCCAGGAAACATGTGTGTTATGAATGCTTGGAAAATGTCCATGTACCGATAATAGAAGAAAACGAGATGAGGGCTGCGGTTCTCGAAGCAAGTAGCAGCCTTGAAAGCAGTTTGACAAGGGCTGTGTGCTGGGTCACCCGAGTTCTGGCTCAACACAAAATAAGGCTGTAGATCATGGTTTCTTCCCGTGAAGCTTCGTGTTTTGTTTTTATTTATTTATTAAAAAATGAGACGTTCACAAATATCTGCAAGGCAGAAATTAGAGCGCAGTTTTTGAGGTATTTTGATTTTGTGATATACCATGCTATACAATTTGAGAAAGAAATATATATCTATGTACAAATGTAAGTCACTCTCCTCACATACTGGTACTGCATCCTCCTCCTCTTCCGTGTCCTCTTCCTCCTTCATACTCCCCCTTCCTACTCTTCCTCCATACCCTCCCCTCCTCTTTCTGCATACCCCTTCTCCTCCTCCTTACCCTCTTTTCCACCATACCCTACCCTCCTCCCACAGCTTCCCTGCTAAATTTAGCTGGAAAATTGACGCCACGTGACCTCAACACCAATTCAATTCCCCGCTAAATTTAGTGGGGAAGCTGAATTGGTATGTAGGTCTGCGACATCCTGTAATGCAACTGTGCGCACTCAGTTTGCCCGCTAAAATTAGCTGTAAAACTGTCGTCACGTGACCTCCACACCAATTCAGTTTCCCCGCTAAATTTAGTGGGGAAACTGTGACGTCCCATAATGCAACGTGCGCGGTTACATTGACGCTGACACTGCTCAACGCGGAAAAGGGTGCCTAAGAGGTGCACCGTGAGAGTTTTATTTGTATAGATAAACTTAGAACAGAATAACTCAATTAGACACAAATCATGCCGTAGACCAATACTACAGGGTGCACTTTCTCCGGAAAAAGACAATGAGTTTATTCATACGCTATTTACGTTGCGAGACACATCTGGAGCTTCGAGTGATTTTCACCTTATCGCGAGCGCCGGTTCAGAAGCGACTGTTATTTCGAGTTCGGTGTTACAGTGACGTCAGGAATAGGAACCCTTTTGTGAGCCTCCCATTGACCGGAGGAAGTGCAGAGGAGGGGTACACCCGTCGCACGCTTCCTCTGCGCTCGACTGCAGTGACTTAGGCCATCCAAGCGACAAACCCCTTGCGGCGGGTTGCCGGTTTTAGGGCCATCAGCCGCTGTGGCACGTGGCTGGTGGGCAAGAGCTGGCGGTACGCCGAGAAGAGTCTGCAGTTGCTAGTCTGAATGCGGCGGTCACCGAGCAAAAGTTGGTCTGAAGGGTGCACGAGTAAGCCTGGCACGTGGTGTTTCTTGCAGTTTTCCACTACAGCTGGAGAATGGTCAGACGGTGGAGTGCACGGTGGCCAAGTACTTCCTCGACAAGTACAAGATGAAGCTGCGGTGAGTGCTTCCCCGCACGTCCTGGCACGCTCTGGCCTGCACCGGCTCTCGGATGGCACGGGGGGGCCTGTCTCGTTGAGGCAGCCCCCTGCGTCCTGCTTGCGTGGCACTGTCGTTGCTTCCGGCTTTGTTTGGGCATCTCCTTTCACCGCGAGCTTGCACAACAGACGGCTTGTGCTGCTCTCGGGTGTTTGTGTGCTTTTATTATCTATTTTTTATTTTATTTTTTAATTCATGTTTACTTTATTATTCCATTTTGATTTTACTTTTATTTCTTATTTATTGGTTTTATTTCATATTTATTTATTTTATTTTTATTTACCATACTTTCTGGACTATAAGTCGCAGCTCTTTGCACGGTTCACGCGATAAATTTCTTTCTTTTTACGTGCATCGGTATTACAAAATCATTGTTTTGCACATTCGGTAGTTAGTTCACACATACCGTTTGGTGCGCAGCAACTTCGATGTTTCGCCTTGCATGAAATGCCCAAAGCACAGCACTGTCTGGCAGGAGCATTCGGGTGTTTTGCAGCAAAGGGGCTTAAAACATGCAACATGAGAAGGTAGCCAGTCAACTTTATCGTACTGAGCGAACGAAAGTTTGACATTCGAGACACTCGTGAATTAAGCTTTGGACCACTAGGCCTAGCCTAGGAGAAGTCACGGACACAACACGAGCATCAACGCACAGGCAGACAGATAAATCTTGAAAAACTTCTTTTGGTGCCGCTAAAAGATTGGCTAGCTGCAATCCTCCCTTTTGCATGCAGCAACACGGTTGGAGCATGGCAGACAAAGTCTGCTCATCTAACAAAAACTAAAAAACACGACAACATTTTCTGCAATGCGTGTAGAGCAGTCCACTTACCTTTCAAAGTTACTGGACTGAAGCAAAAGAATATTGAACCATGGTTGAATCGGGCAACATTGATCACATGCTGTAAAAGCTTTGTTCTCAGTCTCTTGCCCGTCCAGATTAAGCCTATTCGAGGATACCGTAATATTTCTCGCTTTCTGGGTCAGTTACGAAAACTGTTGAAAAGTGCGGCGACAGCAGTGCCTCCTGGAAGGGGCAACGCCACCTGTGGCTACATAGTCACGGTGCTCTACGAAAGATGGCGCGCGTTGCATAAAAAATAGCATTGTGCCGTGAGTGTAAAAGAAAAAAACCCCGCATACATGTCGCATTGTTGTATGAGACGCACCAAGAAAAATGTCTGAAAAAAAACCGCGACTTATACGTTAGGAAATACCATATTTGTTTTCTATTTAATATTTATTTTACTTGTTCTTTACATTCAAAACATGCCGCTGTTACCAACACTTTTGTGTTCAAATTAAAACCTTGACCCTTTCGTACCTGCTGCACTAGTAGCTCAGTGGCTATAGCATCTGACCCAGGTGCAAGCCCTGCTGGGGGGCTCCAACCTTATACGTAATTTTAACATCTGTAACTCTCCCAGCTTGTAAGTCGGTCATGACGCTTGTTCATGGCAATTTGCTTCTAGAAAACGCCGCATAAAACACTTTCCGTGTTAAAATCCGGTTGTCGTGGCTTTCCCTCGCTGTGAGACTTATGCGTGACGCAGTGCTACTTGATTCAAACCACTATTTGCACGGCCCTAGCAATGAGCGTCAATGCCTAACATTGGATTGTGCTCTTGACGGACCGAACCTCCAACCAAAGTGCATGTCTGCCTTCCACTTTGTGCTGCCTCGGAGCACGAGAGAGAATTAAGCTGGCATTTCGTGTGTCGGATGTGAATGCCTGCATTGGAATGTCTAGTGCCGCAAACAGCGTCCTGTTACTGGTCCCGCTTATTTGTGATGTAACAATAAGACGAAACTGACGTTGTACAGAACCGACTTGGCATGTGTGCTCTACGGCCAAACAACAGGGGAACACCAAGTGCCATAGCCAATACCTTTTTTTCGCTATAATCATTGCAAATAAAATGCGTCGTAATTGTGCTGCTCTTCTCGGTGCTGAATTTATGTACAGTACCCTATTCGGTAATTAAATTTAACGTAAAATTCGGATTGTCTGAAATAAAGCGATTGAAGTGAGTTTTGCTTGTTCACTTCGGCGAACAGGTTGAATGATGTGACAGCTGGGTCTGCTGCCTTTAGCGACAACCACGAAAGGCTCCAATAACCAGTATTTCACTTTGAGGCCTATGAGCTGGTAACAATGAGCCCATAACATACACACTGTAACAGAAAGAGGGGAAACGGTTAGCACTGTTCTCCGTGAGAACCGCCGAACAAGCGAGCATGGGAGTAGAACCTTTGCAATACAAACAGCCAGCTTCTCTTGGACAACAGAAACGCATTAAAACCCGAATAGTTTGGCCGCTCTAAAATGATCGGCACAACGCCACACTGGCTTATGTAGGTATCGACTCGAGCTTGTTGCACATATCAATGGCCAAACGAATACTGTGTTTTTTTTCGTCTCAAACGCCAAGTAGTAGGGCTCTTAACGGTCTCCAAATACCAGCAAACATACTGCTTTTTGAGAATGAAGATGTCTGCAAATTATGCAGCAGTAAAACCTGGAATTTCTAATGCAAGCATGCAGCACGAGCGGCGTAGAATTCGCAGCAGTTTTGGCTTGTAACGTCGAGAATGCAGCAGTACACAGTGACCGGGCTGGGTGCAATGCAAGCATTGCGAGCACCGCCATGCGCCGACCAATGGCGTTGCGTCCCCGTTTGGTTCTGATAGGGTGCCGATGTGTGTGCAGGTACCCGCATCTTCCCTGCCTGCAAGTGGGGCAGGAGCACAAGCACACCTACCTGCCCCTCGAGGTGGGTGCCCTTTTCAGCTCTGAAATACGCATTAAAAAACTTTAGCCGCTTTAAAACCTTTCACAAGTTCTGATTTAGCCGAAAACATGTCAAAGCAAAACAATTGTAGAGTCCTTCCACTTCACGTGAAGATGGAAAACCAGCGAAGCTGTTATCTTTAAGACGTCTAGGACGATGCCTAGAGGTCGACGGGTAGGACGACCTCAAGGACGACTTCTAAGACAACCTCAGGGACGACGCCTAGCGGACAAGGTCTAGGACGACCTCAAGGGCGACGCCTTGAGGATGACATCTAGGGCGGCCTCGAGGATGACTTCTAGGACGATTTCAAGGACAATGCCTAGAGATGATAACAAGCGATCAGGACCTCACTTTCTAATTGTGCCAAGGAAGGCTGACTCTTGCTGGCTGCCCCCTCTTTTTATTTTTATATAGGTATTCATACTTCCCACGACCAATAGGGGATTTTTCTGTCAACATGTGAGGACTCATTTTTTTCTCGGACCCCAGTGTATAACAGCTTCGTTGTAAAACAGTGAACACTAGAAAAAACTTATTTTTCTTGCCTGTTTGGTGCAAAAACATTGAACTAATGTTTTTGTTAAGACACTCATTTGGAGTTGGGAGAGATTTTCAAATACTGTAAACGACTTAATTTTTGCGAGGACTTAATTTTAGCGAATTTCGCGAATCGCCTACAATACGCGAAAAATAGGTCCCGCGAACAATTCCAGTAAAATGTAAACATATTGGAATTCATATTGAGATCCCACCGCGTCGCGAAAATTAAAGCCTGCAAATTATACCAAAACTTCAGCTTTGACATTAATCGCGAAATATTGAGCCTGCGAGAAATAAGTTGTTTATTGTATGCTTTATTTTGAGGCATCAACTCGACATACAGGCATGCTTCAGAATTACTCCGAACTAAAAATGAGTCTCGCAAACATTGTGGTAAATCCTTTTCTTTTTATTATTTATTATTGGTTGGAAAGCTGACTTCGTCACTGGTTGCAATAATGTGTCATATCCACGGACTTGAAAAAAGTTTTTTTTACAGCAAAGCTGTTATACACAAAGGTCTGGGAAAAAATGTGTCCTCACATGTCGACAGAAAACTCCCCTTTGGTCATGACAAGTATAAATAAATAAAAACAAAAAGAGGGGGCAACCAGTGTGAGTCAGCTTTTTATGGCATTATTAGATAGTGAGGTACTGATTCCTTGTTATCATCTCTAGGCATCCTCCTAGACGTCGTAAAGATAACAGCTTCCCTGGTGGTTCATCTTCACATGCTGCGTAGAAAGTCTCTACAATTTTTTTTAGTTCAGTGTCCCTTTAATTGAAGTACATTTCATTCCTTAGTGATGGAGGCGTAGGAGTGAACAAATGCACCGTGAAATCTCAAATGCTTGCCCACCCGGGGTGACGATATTTACGATAAACATTTAGAGTGAATGGTCTTTTTTTTAATGTCCCGATAAAATTTTATTTAAAAAAATTTTCGATAAACATGCGAGCACAAGTAACAAACCGTTTGATACTGCAAGTCATGGGCACAGCAAGTTTTCATTCTGCAGTGCCATTGCGTCGGATAAGAACATTATTTTTCACCATACTGCTAGTTTGGGCATTATTTTAATTTTAAAAGTAAACGTGCAAAAATCTTCAGTTGCTTTCTTTGTGCTCTGTCGCATTGTCGCATTGTCGCTCTGTCGCATTGTCGCTCTGTCGCATGTGACAAAGATGTGCTCTGTCACATCTTTGTCACAAGTTAAGAGCCTACCACGCTCGCAGGCCATGCGAGCTAGCTCTTGTACTGCGGTGCTCTTACTATCGGCACAAAGAGGAGCATCACACTGGCATCACGTTTACCTAGACCCGCCTTGCTAAACAACCTTGTCTTCAAGGGCAACATGAACTCCGGAGAGAGGAATAACCCTTACCCTTTGTGGCTGTGCAGGTGTGCAACATTGTGGCTGGGCAGCGGTGCATCAAGAAGCTCACGGACATGCAGACGTCCACCATGATCAAGGTACGTGCCACACCAGGTTTCGCCACAATCTGTCGGTGTAACTTGCGCCGGGAAACGGTTTTCCTTAAGAAAACTATGGGTATGTGCGTGTATTTGGAACATCAATCCTGCCCCACCTCCGTGTCTTTTCATCTTAAAACTTCTAAATAACATTATTCTGAAAGCTTTTGGACGCATGAGGCATGTGACATTTGACATCATTTTTTTTTTTCTCGTTTTTTCTGCTTCGATGCTTGGGCTCCCCCAGGCCACAGATACCATCTAGCACAGATGGCTTTTAACGGCAAACACTAAAAGAAATGGAGCTTCCAACGAGGGTAAAACGTTTTGCCTGCGTCGAACGAGCGCAGAGTAGGCTTAGTTAGAAAACGCCACATTTTGCAGTGGTCTCGCTCAGCGGGACGTCGCGTGTAAAGCCCTTTTATACGGAAAAGTAGCGACATTCTTTGAAGAATGCCGCCTTCTATCTTGGGCCGATCCAGGCGGCGCTACCATCGATGTGCAGGTGTAAAAGAGCAAGACATAAAGATAAAAGGTGTGCACGTCAGAGGAGGAGGGAAAAGGAATGCCTATGCTGTCGGAGTGCAGTGCATGCTATGAGCTCATGTCGCCAATCAAATAACGCCAACTGTGCAACGTCACGGCTTTCATAGCCATTTTGAGCAAATTCTTCGAGGCTGCTAGACCGTGACAATGCTTTTTTAGACTGTGTATGTATTCGTGTGTCTTTCGGTCTTTGACTGCGCTTTGACTCAAGTATAGGAAGGCCGTCTACTATCTTGGGCCGATCCAGGTGGCGCTACAGTCGACGCGCGGGTGTAGAAAAGCAAAACAAAGATAAAAGGTGTGCGCGTCAGAGGAGGAGGGAGATGATGTCACTACCTTTCTTATTCAGGGGCTTTAGTCGCGTGTAGCCGCGACCGTGATGAAAATCTTTTTTTTTGTGAAATAAACCCCGCATATTTCTAAATGAAACTTCTTGAAACTATGCTATGAGAGTTAATAAACCAAAAATAAACATTAAAAAAAATTTTTTTTTTTTTTTTCTGGAAATTATGAAGTTTGAGGTTGTATCCTTAAAAATGAGCACTTTGGCTGAGGTCAGTCAATCCTTAGGGGAGTGCAGGTGGGACAGTCTGCCTAGGGACATTAGGGAAGTCTGATGGAAGCAGGCATGGCACCGCCCTCTCCCTCTGATGTGGTCATGTAGAGGGGGTTGGAGGGGGGACCTGACGGGACTGCCTTTGTTTCAGGCAACGGCCCGATCTGCGCCGGATCGAGAGCGGGAGATCAACAATCTGGTGAGTGCCCCTTTGTCTTTTTCTAAGCTTGCCTGGGCCTGCCGGCAACAGGCCGTGCACTTTGCTGAATGGACAAAAAAAAAAAGAATTGCCTGTTTGTGTAATTGGTCGGAAGTCAACATTCGGACGTCTTGCAGAATTATGCATCCGAAGCTGTTCTACAGTGTAGCATGCATGCTTTTTGTGCGACGGGTTTGTGCAATTAATTCCCGTTGTGGAACATGTCATGCACATTAAAGCACAATTACTGTACATTGCTACGGGCCCAGCGTCTTGCAATTTTTTGCACGTGTCATTAACAAATAAAAGCATTTTCCCCCCACTTACAGTACGAAAATGACTCGCCCAAGAAGAATTTGCGTCAGCATTAGAGTTACTTTTGCAAGTTCTTTTTCCTAGTTATTGTGCATTTCCTCATTTATGGTTAGGGTTCTGCATTTTCATGGTTTATTCTTCTCCGAATTCGGGGTTGTTTTTTCGGGTATTCTTTTTTCTCACAGATTCCGAGCTTTTCGGTATCAATTTTTGCTCTCTTATGAAAAATTAGGGCTTCTGTTGAAGAGAATGGGCCTCGGGCAAGGAATTCTCTCATCTGTGGAGAACAACACTCAGCATGAGTACCTAAAAAAAGTCCCAACACCAAAAAGAAAAACAAATTTACAAAATATGACGCATGGTTTTGGCACAAATAAAAACCTTGAGGACAGTCAATGTTGGCTGCATTCTAGGCCAACACAAAATAAAGCTCCAGACACAATTTTTTTTTAATGTATTTTACATTCCAGGACAGCTGCAAATCAAGGTTTATCAGTTTTTCCCCGATTTATATAAAACCACCCATTGGGTTAATTTTCGGGGTTGGTATTTACTGAAAGCACGGAACCTTTTATTTTGAATTATTTTTAATTGTACACCCTCTTCAACCTTGTCTCAAAATGGTTGCTGTCACTGCACATAAATAAATTCACCCTATCAATTTATGCTGTTTGAGCTGAGTCTGTTCCAACTGTCACATTGGTACGAGTGAGTTACAGTATCCAGAAATTGAGCCAACGGTAGTGGTCATTTATTTATTGAAGCTACTCCGCTCGACATTCTGTTGGGGAGGCAGGCTCGCGGGGCTAATTTGTGTCTGGGGGGCCCGTTCCCCAACCTTCATGCAGGTTCGCAAGGCGGACTTCAACACGGACCCCTACGTGCAGGAGTTTGGTCTCTCCATCAGTAATACTATGATGGAGGTACGAGGTCGCATTCTGCCTCCTCCAAAGCTACAGTATGGAGGGCGGACCAAGCAGCAGGCCATCCCGAACCAAGGGGTGTGGGACATGCGGGGCAAGCAGTTCCACACGGGGGTCGAGATCCGCATCTGGGCCATCGCCTGCTTTGCGCCCCAGCGCACGTGCCGAGAGGACGCCCTGCGCAACTTCACCCAGCAGCTGCAGAAGATCAGCAACGACGCGGGCATGCCCATCATTGGGCAGCCCTGCTTCTGCAAGTATGCCACGGGCCCGGACCAGGTGGAGCCCATGTTCCGCTACCTCAAGTCCACCTTCCAGGGCCTGCAGCTGGTCGTGGTCGTGCTGCCGGGCAAGACCCCCGTCTACGGTACTTGCTCCTCATTATTTCTTCCTCTTTCTCCCGGTGCAGCACCTGCCGAGACGTCCCGAGACGCCCCGATGTCATCACGTGACATAATAGTGTCTGTGACATCAAAATGTCATGTGACAGCACTACATCACGTGACATTGTGCCGTCACATGCCGCGACATCAGATGGTCACATTATGGTGCCGTGATGTCATGGCATCATGTAACATAGTGGCGTCACGTGCCATGACATCACAATATTGCATTATGATGTCACTTTTCATCATAGTGTAATGCGACATGTTGTTGCGTTACGTTGCAGTGTCACAACATCACATACCATCATGACAGTTAGCGGAGCAGTTATCCCACCAAATTTAGCGAAGAAATTTTCCAGTCACGATCGCAAAACCTTGCCGCTGCGAAAACCTTGCCGCTGCGAAACCCTTGCCGCTGCGAAACCTTGCTGTTTTGAAACCCTGCCATTGTGAAACCTTGCCGATAACCACTATCGTTGTGAAAACGGGTCAGCAGCAGAGTGCAAGACGCAAAGTGGCGCAGAGACATACATCTTGCACTTTGCGGCATCTTCTCTTTGAGCTTTAGTGTGTTTGCCGCTTGGGGCAGGTTGAAGAGCCACTTGAATGTCGTAATGCGCAGGCCTCGTCTTCTAGGCAGTATTGATCTGATCGTGGACATCCATGTTAGCTGGGGGGGGGCAGTCTTAAGTGACATAGGGCTTCTTTTCCTCTGTGTCCCACCACATTGGAGCCTTATTTAGGAAGACATTTTCGAAATGGGGCAATGTGAAGCATCATCGGCGAAATGGCTACGGACGCGCAAAGCTTAGTGCTGCAGTGCTTTAAACAGCATGCTTTTGCAGCTGCAGTCGACCTTGCCCCTATTATTCGGCTGAATTTCAACATTGCAGGGTTGGCAGATATGCACATAGTTGGACTACTCGGATGCTACAAATTTGTCCTTGTTTTGTGTTCCTTCTGTGATACTTTTAGAACAAAGGAAAGTGCAAGCTTGAAAGTCGTAGCAGTAAATAATGTGGATAGTATGGTCGTGTCTCATTATTACGAACACCGCTAATATGGATGCCCCTCTATCTAGACAACATATTTGGGGAAGAACTGGGTTATCGACTACTCACTTTTTTTAAAGAACAAGGTGTCCACATTAACGAGACGTCACTGTATCTTTTTGAAATTGATTGTAATCTAGCGGTCATTCGTCTGCAATCTCTTTGACGCTCGACCTTGGGCTCGTGGTGAGCGCTTGGAGCTGACCGTATGGCATGTTGTGGGTCCCTTGCAGCGGAGGTGAAGCGTGTGGGGGACACGGTGCTGGGGATGGCGACGCAGTGCGTGCAGGCCAAGAACGTGAACAAGACGTCTCCCCAGACCCTCTCGAACCTGTGCCTCAAGATCAATGTGAAGCTGGGCGGTATCAACAGCATCCTGGTGCCCAGCATCAGGCCCAAAGTCTTCAACGAGCCGGTCATCTTCCTGGGTGCGGACGTCACACACCCGCCGGCCGGCGACAACAAGAAGCCTTCCATTGCCGCGGTAGGTTAAGGGGAGACACTGGCGTAATTATTAACTTTTGAACTCCTCGTCCGATTTTAACGAAATTTGGAGAGTGCATTTATGAGCAGATGCAGGGACACTGTGCAAACTTTGACTTCTATAGGGGAATTATGTAAAAAGTTACCGTAAAAACCCGCATATAATACGAGGTTTTTTTTCAAATTTTGCCATGTAAAATTTGCGGTTCGTATTATACGTGGGTCCCAACAATTTTCAGCTTCTATGAGGCGCGATCTGACGCAGTTTGACATGGTTTCGGTTTCGTAGCAATATGGCGTTCAAAACAGCTATCATCATCATTAAAATCACAATGTCCGAGAAGCCACCATGTGTCCACGGTCAGGCTAGGCAATGGCGTTGGGGCGAATCGCCGATAACGATGCTCGGCCGCCTTCAAAAGAAAAGTAATTTTGGTTGCGGAAGACATCGGCAACAGTGCTGCCGGGCGACAATTCGCCGAAAATGAAGGCGGCATCCGCGGATGGAGACGACGAAAGCAAGCTCTGTTCCCGTGCAGCGGAACGAGAAGAAACTTTGGAGGCCCAAAAAATGGCGTGCTCGCCGACGTCGAGGCAAATCTCGGCGACTTTGTAAAAGAGCAACGTGAACGGCACGTCGCCGTAGACATCAAGCTGCTGCAAGAGAGGGCCAGAGAACTTTGATGAGCCGACATTGGGTACATTGGGTTGTTCGCTTTATACGCCGCGCCGGGCTTTCACTGCGTCGGTGCATGCCCGTCGCTTGCTCTTTCAAGAAGTACGGAATTTCAAATGTGCTCGACGGCACTAAAGACGACTACCTTAGGGAGGAGGCATCGGACAAAAAGTCTGATGGAAGTGATGACAGTGATTAAGGTTCAATTACGACGCAAATATATGTTTTTCTTAAGACTTCCTGGGTTGCATTTTACGCGGAATATTTTCGCGGTCCTTAAATTGTTTCATATTATACGCGGATAAAACTTTTTTTTTTTCTTCGCGGTCCTCAAATCATGCCTCGTATTATACGCAAGTTCGTATTATATGCGGGTTTTTACGGTACATATTTGTGTACGAGGCTGTGGCACCTTTCCTTAGGAAATCTATCGTATGAAAATGAAATGTTAAACCACTGTTTTTATTGCTTGGATATGAAGTAGAGGGTATGTGGCTTTGGGCTATCTAATTTGTATGATTAAAATGTAAATATTTCGGAGAGAAATTCTGTCTCCAAAAATGATATGCACTTTCTTTGAATGCCATTTTGCCAAAATGTCACTTTTTCTCAGTGATGACTTCAACTTAAAACAAAATTAAGTAGATAGCCCAATTCCCCAGTAAATTTCAGTTCAGAAACACTTTGAACGAGGCACCTGGATATGTTTACCATCAAACGATAGATTCCTTGCTACAAAGTTTGCAGCAAAAAAGTGAAACTGAGAAAAACGCATTCAAACATTGAGCACCTTTACTTTATTAGTTTGGCCCAGTCTGTGTCCACTAAAAGGCGCCGGCAGAGTAGGTCTCCCCTGGTCCCTCTGTGCCTTGGCGATTGCTGCCAGCTTCCTTTGCTTATGGGCCACTTTCGAAGAGTTGAGGGCCTTCTGCTTCGCCTTGGAGACCTTGGCTTGGAGGGCCTTGTCAGCGTGCTGAACCTGGTGGCTTCCGGGTTCGATTCCCATTTCATGAAGGGCCCTCTCAAAGCCCTTGGGGCCCAGGTTGAATTCCAGGACGGCAAGAGCCACGGCAGTTTCCACAGTTCTTCGAGAGGCGAAATCCGTCTTGGGACACCGCCTCCACACCAGAGCATTGAACGACTCGTTGTTGTTGTGCGTTCCCATCCTAGCACACCTCTCGAGTAGGTCCCGCCTTGAGAGTCTATTGTAGAGGGGCACCAACTCCTTTGCGATGTCTCTGGAGAAGGCAGGGCGGTGTGGCTGTGGCTTCGTCGGCTCTCCTGCTGCCTCCAGCGCTTTCTGGCGATTGAAGTGACACCAGGAATGTTCTCCATGAGGGCAGGCCTGATGCCGGGGCTCTTCATCGGTGGAGTAGCTGTGGAGGAGGCTGGCAAACACTGCCTTCTGCATGGCTGGAACATCTGGGGCACTGGTCTTCAGTGCAGATGCATAGTAGCTGGTCAATTTCTTCATGACAAGGTTCGTTAGTTTGCCCCTTCCACCGAGACCTTTTTTTGTTTTCTTTAGGGCCTCCATGCCAGCATACATTCTTTTGGCGACGTGGTTCACACAGTCTTCTTTCCTCATGCCCTTGTCGTAAAGATCAAGTCCCGCAACATGGTTGAAGGCTTTACTGTCCCCGTCGCACAGCACTGTCACATACTGCAGGTTGTGGAGTTGGACGGACCGACGGAAGATCTCGTCTGCTGCTTGCAGCTCCATCGCATTTGCAGACCCAGCAAAATTCTTCTGGCATACTGCCCTGTGATTTTCGGCCCAGTCTTCATGGCTGTCAGATCCCTGCGCAGGTCCAAGGCTACATCCATGGCAATAATTGCTCTGGACAGAATAGTCCAAAACTAGTCCAGTCTCAAGCTCGATGGCAACTCCAACACCAAAGTGTGAAGTGTGCCCACGCTTATGCCAAGTGCCATCGTATGTCACACAAACGTCCATCAAATCGCCGCTATCTGACTCGCGTGTTTCTCGTACAGCTTCTGCTGCCTTGCTCATTACGTTGCTGGCTGCTCTCACTGAGGCGTCGTGGACCTTTTCTCCCAGATCTTGATAAGATCGGAGATGCATGGGCGAAGGAGCATTGATACCGGCAAAAAAGTTCGTAAGCTTCGTGTATCCGATTGCACATTCACGAGACGCAAGAGAAATCCGTGCTGCCAATTCATTCTGCCGCGAGTGTCCGATGGTCGACGAGTGCGGCGTCCGAGCAACGTCAACGCAGTCTGGGCAGACGACGACGAATTGCGCCTGAACTCCCTTGCCACTCTCGCTTAGCTGAAGGTCTGATCCACGGCACACTGGGCACAGAAGAGCGGACACCAGTGTCTCGATTGCAGATAAAGCAACCAGACGATAACCTTCGGTTGGGGCACCGTCGGGAGCAGCGGGAGCGTCCGTGGGATCCGCAGCGGGATCGCTCTCTTGCAGTAGCGAGATCTTGCGCTCTATCGCCGTGAGCTCCTCCACAACCTCATAATCTTCAGGAAGAGACGAAGAAACGTCGGCTGGTTGTTCAGAGGTCAGGTCCTGAAGCGACGAACCGGGAGATGGTGACGCGCTCGGGAGCGAAGCAGCTGACGCGTCCGACGTGGTTCCGTTAGGGTTAGCGCATCGTACGCGTCCACCTGACGAGCCTCTTGGTTTCACAGAACGGCGGCGAGCTCCAAAGGCTTGGAGGGAATGCCGTTTAACGGCCGGCATCGCGGCGACGAGACCGTAGATAAAACGATAAAACTGTGAGGAATATATAACGAGCAAGCAAAAGAAGCGAACGTTCGGCCGAAGCAACGAGACGAAACAACAATTCGGGCGAGCGGATCACGTGGGGTGTCACGGACCAATCCAGGCTTGAGTTTCGTTTTTAAGCCAATTATAGCCGACAACTAGAGGGCTCTGGCTTTGTTCATGCTTACTCTCGAACAAAGTTTACTATCGTCATAAAAGCCCGAAGAAACGACGCTTCCAACGAGGGTATCAACATCGCGGTAGGCCAAATGGGCGCGGAGCGGTCGGCATTTGAAAATGGCGAATATTGTCAACCGATCGCGCGACGGAACGACTCGGGGATAGGAGGCGCGTCGCCGACCTGTCGAAAATCTTTTATATCTGCTTAAATACTCGACGTACGGGCATGAAATTTTATGGAAGGGTGCATTATTAGTTTCTGAAATCAGATATAACAAATTTGAAAAATGCACTTTTTAAAAAAAAATCGGGAATCGGAGCCCGTGTCCCCCCTTAAGGTACACCACTGTCGACCCTCGCAGGTCCCGGGCACGAGAACATATTACCTCGAGTTTGCACACCCTGAACTGCAAACAAAACAAAACCCTCAATTCACACTCGTTTTCTGATCATGCCCCGTTTAGCGCTAAGCTGCTAGGGCAATGTAAGCTTTGTGCGCGTTCATTGAATCTGTCGTATGTCAATCTTTTGCAATGTGATCGTGCTCCCACCCATTCCCACTTGCAGAGCAAGGTCAGGTGTTGAAAGGCAGGCGGTTGATTGGTTTGGCAAGCATGAACCGTATTACTCGCTTAGTGAACGAACCGCCCACGACATACTTTAAATTTTAGAACGCGGCTCTTAGGTGCCCGTTTCCAGCTTGAGCGGCGTCACCGTTGGCGTAACCGCACGTTGCATTATGGGACGTTTTCCATAATTGCGTCACTAGGGTCACGAGTGGCGTCACAAAGGTCACTTGAAGGTCACAACCTTCGCATGACCTTCTTTCGTGCAACCTTCACGTGTGGCTTCACGAGGGAGGGGAAGAGGAAGGGGGAGAGGGAGGAGGAGAAGGTATGAAGGAGGAGGGCCATACCCTCCTGTCCATACCCTCCCCCCCTCTTCCTCAAGAGCTGCACTCTTATTTGGCATTACAAAAAATTGTAAACGTCTCATTTTTTTTTTTTTTTTCATTTTCCCTCATGTATTGAATGCACTCCCATCGCTATTCAAGTTTCCTTGCTCTGGTCTCGATCGACGGTCGAGGAATCCGTCCCGGCCTCGGCACTAACGCAATGAAGTACCGCAGAAGCCTACGGGAACATTGCAAACAATGATGCACACACTATACTCGGTGACAACTTTTCTTGGAAATGCAATGGAGGGTACAGGCATGCGTTCCCTCCCCCATTTTGAGCGCTGAATAAAGCTGTGCACAGGCCGTCCTCCTCTTCACTGCGTTGCCAAGAAAAGTTGTTGCAGAGTATAGGAAGCGTTTGGCTCATAGGTGCCCGTCGACGGGTGGCTCACGTCGGCTGAAGTAGCTTTTAAACTGGATGGATGCTTCGCTCGGGGCAGAGACGCCTGACAAGAAATTTGGAAGCTCGGGGAACCCCTACGTTCCTAGCTACCTGGTGTGAAAGCCCACAGTCTGATCGTAGCTCTTTTATGGTTGCCGACAAGTTGAGAACGGCAGGGAGGGCCTTTGGTTGTCCCACCTCCGGCGCGTGCTTCCTACCTTTAACATGATGGGAACAACAGCTACATATGGAGGACAACGAAAAGAACAGTTGTGACATGCGTCCTACCTTCGACAACGGTTCGGAGTCGCCCCGAGCGCGTGTGCACAGCCAAAGAACGGTGGTAGGCACGAAGCGCAGGCTGGAGGCCGGGCACTCGAAAGATGTGCCCCGCCTTTCTCGTTTTGTCGGCGACCACAGCAACTCTGGTCCCGCCTTCTTCGTGTTTCAAAATTACCAAAACGCCGAACTGATACATAACTTCTTCCGTTCACGTGGCGTACAACAAAATTGCCGCCGCGTGCGGCAGAGGCGACGGGGGCGCCGTTTTCCGAACGGTCTGTCGGCGCAGGTGGTAGGCAGCATGGACGCCCACCCGAGCCGGTACGCGGCCACGGTGCGGGTGCAGCAGCACCGGCAGGAGATCATCCAGGACCTGGCCTCGATGGTGAAGGAGCTCCTGATCCAGTTCTACAAGTCGACACGCTTCAAGCCGAACCGCATCATCTTCTACCGGGACGGCGTGTCGGAGGGCCAGTTCCAGCAGGTGCTGCACCACGAGCTGCTGGCGGTGCGGGAGGCCTGCATGAAGCTAGAGGCGGACTACAAGCCGGGCATCACCTTCGTGGTGGTGCAGAAGCGGCACCACACGCGCCTCTTCTGCTCGGACAAGAAAGAGCAGATTGGCAAGAGCGGCAACATCCCCGCGGGAACCACGGTCGACCTGGGCATCACCCACCCGACCGAGTTCGACTTCTACCTCTGCTCCCACGCGGGCATCCAGGTGGGGTTAAAGTTTTAATGGCAGATTTGAAATTGAGTGGATCGGTTAAGGTGGCGATCAAGGTGGGCAGGCGGTTCCATTCGTTGCTTGTTTTAGGAATAAATGAAGAAAAAGTACATGTAAGTGCGACAGTGAGGGACACCTACTTTATGACTGGCCCGCACGGGATGACAACTATGCCGGTTCTAAAAGCAGCTCGCTTTTCAGTGAATGATTTTGATGATAAATCTTATGAAAATGGCTAGTTAGCATGTTTCTCTGTAGAGCGAGATGAGAAAGGTCTAAAGTAGCTTTCATTAATGAAACACCTGATCCATGATGGTAGATAGACAAAATAAAGCGTGCACTCCGATTTAGTATTGATTCTAGGTTATTTGTAAGAAAGTCTAGGCTTACATCCCATACGCAGAAGCATACTCCAATTTGGAATGGGCAAGAGTTTTGTAGAATAAAAGCTTTAAAGGACATATGCAAAGGAAGAAAACATTTTTTTTTAAACAGCTTAGATGGAAAGGGGATATCATAAAACAATTTTGCAACGAAGGAAAAAGATTTCTAGAGCTATATTTACGGGGCTATACGAATTTGTAGTTGGCGCCCGCGGGCGCCGCGGACAAGTGGCCCTTATTTATCACGTGGTGCCTACGCTCTTTCGGAAGCTTCCTATGGCCTCTAAAAGTAACTTATTCATCTTTGTCTGAAGTATAACAAAAATCTTAATAAGTAACTTTTAGAGCCCAAAGGAAACTCCTGAAAAAGCGCAAGCAGACGGACAAACTTGTGCGGCGACGGCACCGTGGAGAAACGCGTTGAAACGGCATCGCACAATGCTCAGCTTGCGGCAGCGGCGTGATTTTGCGGCGGCAGCGATGCAGAACGGCGGTGCACAGACCTACCGTGTGACCAGCGGCGGCTCCCACGGGCGCCAACTACAAATTCGTTTTGCGCTGTAAATACAGCTCTAAAATTTTTGTAGCGTGAGCTACACTGGCCGAGGTTGAGCAGTTTCGCGTGGCTAGCATAATGAGCCGTGCTCCGTGCTGTGCATGCGTGGAGAGGTTAGCTGTGATATGGACACCTAGGTACTTGTAAGACGTCACTTGTTCCAGCACAGACCCTACAGTGGTATAAATAATTTTCACTATTAGTATGGCGAGGGATTTGCGTCACTTTGCATTTATTAGTATGAAGACACATTTTTCGTGTGTCGCACCGAGTAGAAATTTTGTTAAAGTCAGACTGAAGTATGAAGGTATCGGCACTAGAGGATACAACACAAAAAGCTACACAGTCGTCAGCAAATAATTTGATGGATGAGTTGGTAGATTTGAATTATTTATGTAGATAAGAAAAAGCAGGGTGCCGAGAACAAAGCCTTGCGGCACACCAGAGCCGACCGCGCAGGGGGAGGAGTCAAAATAGTTAGCGGTTACGAACTGGGTTCTGTTAGATAAAAAGTAGGGGTGTGCGAATATTCGAAACTTCGAATACTTCACGAATAGTGCCCGCTATTCGATTCAATTCGCTTCGCACTTTTACTGTTCGAAGTATTCGAGTTCTTCAAATATTCGAAAACTGCGAATAACTCGAAACTCGCTGGTAAGTCCCAAATCGCGGTCACGTTCCCAGTTTGTTTTTGGGCTGCGCAGTATAGTTTCGAACTTGGCAAACCCCAAAAGCCAACCTAAGTGCCTTTTTTTGGTGTTATTTCTTGTACGAAGCAATGGAAGTGGAAATTCTATGCACGCGGTAGCGCGATCTGACCTTCGCTTGCCGCAATATCTGGATTGCGGAGATGGCCCAGTGGTAGTGGCGCAAACATGTACGGAGCCATCGCTGCGATAAATTTGATAAAGGGCTACGATTTGGAAGGGCACGTACATCGTCGTGAGCTCTAACGCCACGGACTACAGCCACTCACTCACGAGCACTCACAACTGAACGACAGAGCCCATAGAGACTGGCCCACTGGCCTACAGGGCCAAGGGGCCAAAGTGCTATGAATTTGGATATGGATTATGGCTTACTTTCGGGGATAATTTGTACAGTTGTTACCGTCGTTGCCATGATGGATCATGCCACTCGAGTTATTTTCCGCTTGATTTTCTGATTAATCAGTTTTCCAGTATTCATTTTATTTCTACCCGTTTTCACCGCTCAAAGTGAGACTTGCTCCCTCAGCTGCCTCGGCCGAAAAATAGCCGTATTGCGTCTTTAGCTTTATAGCTTCTTCGTGGCGCCCTCTCTCGGCACAACTATTGCACACGAAAATATATTGCGCAAGGTTAGTTCTGCAGGAGGCTGTGGTGGCCGCGAGGCGCACGTTTTCATCCCTCGTGTCGTGTGCCATGCTTTACGTTCACGTGGTTGCGCTCGTCTGTGTCTGCTGGTGCTTGAGCTTGATGGAGCCACGACAGGAATCGTCAGGAACTCAACAACCACGGCGGAGTACACAACCTCCTGCCAGCACAAGAAGTCCCGTATGGACCCATTTCCGAAAAGTTTGCCAGGGTGAAGCTGTCTGCAACCTTTGCGAAAGCTCACTGCGAACCCCATCAGGCACGACCACTACTCTCGTGAACCATTTGAAACGGCACGCCAATCAGTATGCGGAGTTTCAAGCAGCTGCTAAAGTCAAGCCTGCTAATCAGCCAAGCATTGCTGATGTGTTGAGAAAAACGGCACTGCCGCAAGCGAAACGGGAGGCTTTGGACCTGAAGATTGCCAAGATGGTTGCGCTCGACCTGCAACCGTACACGATTGTGCAAGACCGGGGATTCCGGGATTTATTGAAGGAGGCAGTCCCAGGTTACCTGCCACCATCGAGAACAACGCTGTCGCGCACGTTAGTGCCGAAGTTGTACGACGACACTAGAAAGAAGGTTCGACTTGAACTACAGAATGCGTTCGAGAGTGGCATGGAGTCTCTCTCCTTCACCTCTGACATGTGGACGTCCAGAGCGAACGAAAGCTACATCAGCCTGACCTGCCACTTCCTGGACTCGCAGTTCAAGCTCACTCGCTACAACTTGAGCACCTGTCACTTCCCAGGCAAGCACACATCAGCTAGAATTGCCTCAATTCTTGATAAGCTTGTCACAGACTGGGACATTCCCAAGGACGTTTGCCCTTTTTACGTGGTGACTGACAACGCTCGCAACATCAGAGCAGCCACTCATGCACTTCCTTGGTGTGAAAGAACTTGTTTTGCTCATACCTTACAACTAGTCATCAGCGACGCGAAAGAGATGACTCCAGGACTTTCTGTACTTTGTAAAAAAGCAAGAGGCATTGTTGGGCACTATAAACATAGCCCAAAAGCTCAGGAAAGGGTCAACTGCTACCAAAAGAAAATAGGCAGATCCCCCCGCATGTTGTTCAGGATATTGAAACAAGGTGGAATAGTGAATGTGCAATGCTGTCCAGGCTTTTAGAGTTAAGAGAAGCAGTAACCGTTGACCTTGCATCTGAAGCGGGGTCAATTGAAGGCTTTACCGGAACAGAATGGAAGGAAATGAGTGATTACGTTGCTACTCTGAAGCCACTAGAAGAAGCAACGACCAGTGCTGGAGCTGACAGCTACCCAACCTTGTCAGCCCAAATACCCATCTTGTATTGCATCCTTGCATGCCTGAACAGCTCCATCAGCCAGCAGACCATAACTTCCTCGTTCTCATCTAACCTGGCCAAGTGCCTCAAGACAAGATTTCCTGACTACAAATTTGACCAAGTAGCCAGCTTGGCAATGCTCCTAGACCCAAGGTTCAAGGCAGTGGTCTACGAAGAGGACAGGTCGATGGGGAACTGGTTGAAGAACCTGGGAGTTGAGGAAGCGCAAAAAATCCCTGAGACACAAAGAAGCGCAGGGGCGCCCTCAGAGACAGCGGCCCCTGAAGTTCCGTCCAGGTCAGCGCTGTGGCAAAACTTCGACAGCCTCATTAAACAAAAGCAGCATTCAATGACACAAGCTGAAGAAGAGGTTGCAAGCTACTTGCATGAAGACGTCCTGGCTCGGGAAGAGGATCCTTGCAAGTGGTGGTGTGAGAAGGGTGCCACAAGATACCCCCTGTTGGCTCGACTTGCAAGAAGGTACCTAGCCATACCAGCCACAAGTGTGTCTAGCGAGCGCCTGTTTTCAGTGTCTGGGGGAATTGTGACCAGCAAAAGAGCATCACTGCTCCCAGAACATGTGGAACAACTTACATTTCTTCATGACAACATTCTGTAACTTCATACTCTAAATCGTGTTTTACTAGTATTACTTTATCTGTCTTTTTATCAGTCACATGTGTGACATTTTTTTTATTGCCATAATAAAGTTAACCTTTTTGTAATTACGTTTGCTGAAAAAGAATTCCCAGTTCGTTTTTGATAGAGTATCCTTGGTTGATTCACATCAAATAAAAAATATTTGTATTCGAAAATATTCGATTCGATTCGATTCGTAACCTTTACTATTCGATTCGATTCGCTTCGAAATATTTTGATATTCGCACACCTCTAATAAAAAGTGTTCGATCCAACCAATAATGTGCCTATCAATGTTTGGTGTGCTTCACTTAAAAAAAAAACTAGTTGGTGAGAAAGAAGATGGAGAGCTTTAGACAAATCTAGGAATATGCAGTCAACGTAAAATCCATTGTCTAAAGCAGTGAAAAGTTATTTTGTAAATGATATTAGTTGGGTCTCACATGAGAATGACTTGTGGAATCTGTGCTGGCATGACATAAAGAATGAATTAGTATGAAAGGGAAACTGAAGCGGTTCTCTATTTGAGAAAAAACATTTCAATGGCCTTCATTCTATCCCCAGGATGAGGAATATCAAGATTATTTTTCATTTTGGTGCACGGGGGCTTCAGAAATTAATTTTTAAAGTACCGCCGAAGCCCCTCCTTCCCGGGGCGTGACGTCACACTAGGAGCCTTCGGAATATCTGCTCTCGCGCATTTTCAGCGCCTATCAAAGCTATGCACGCGCACTCTTGCTATTTTCAGAAAGGTCAGAAAGAGACGTCACGACTGGTGTCAGTGCGGGAAAATATACCTGGCAAGCTTGCGTTGCACGCGCTGAACACACGAGCGACACGCGCTTGGCGGCCCGAAGATCCTAGTATGACGTCACGACTGGTCGAATGTTTTTTCGCTTTTTCTCGCTTTTAGTTGCATCTTCAGGGAAAACAAAAGTGATATTCAGATTCACGGGATAAAAATACGCCAGAATTCACCTCTAACTCGTTTTTTTCAAGAAGTGTTTCAGCTTCCCTTTAAGGAATTTAACCATGTTGAAATAAAATATATGTTTGAAAATTTTGCAGGGAATGCTAGTTAATGAGATGGGCCGGTAGTTAAAGTGGTGAGTGCACACCACCAGACTTAAATAAAGGAACCGCCTTGCCCATGTTCCGATCACTCGGTACCAAACAAGATCCTAGTGACTGGGAATAAAAAGATTAGACAATAATAAATTAGTACACTTCAATATTTTTCAAAAATTTGGAGTTAATATCATCCGTTCCTGACGAGATGAGGAAGAAAGCTTTGAATTTATGAATAGGTGCGTTACACCAACCCAGCCAATAGAAACAGGATCCATAGGCGGGAAATTTCTAACGCCAGTGTCAGAAAGACAAACAGAGGAAACTTGCAAGAACGACTTGGAGAGCACTTGATTCAATAGTGAACAACATTCAGCAAAAGGAAGGGCTATACCAGTTCAATCATTTGGAGATACTGAGTTCTGCTTTGAGCAACCAATTACATTCCAGAATATTTTGGCATTTTCTGTCAGTAAGGAAGGAAGTGTGTCATGAAAGAAAAAAAAAAATGTGCTTTGCCTTTTGATTGCATCATTAAACAAGAAGTTGATGTTGTGATGAGCAGTCCAGTGTTCTTGCTAATCACTTAGTTTGGCACTCTGGAATAGCCGTTTTTTCTTATTTAAGAGGCACTTTAACGATATGGTGAACCCAGCAGGACAATGCTTGCACGGAACGATGCGTTAAGGGTATGTATTTATTAACTAAATGGTCCACCTTGTCTTTAAACTGGGACCAGCTATTTTCTGTGGTTCATTTAAAGAAGTCCTGGCATGTATTATCCACAAATATTTCGAGCTCTCTATTGATGCAATCAAAGTTGGCCTTGTTGCAGGTCCTAATATATTTAGGGTTTTTGATTGAACGATTAACAGCTTTTTTGAGTGTGAAATGAACGAGGTAGTGATAACTTAATCCAGGTAATAATGTTAACCGGTGAACTACATCCGGAGAAATCGTCAGGACCAGATCAAGTATACTGGCGCATGATGCTGCAGTTCAAGTGGGCTGAGTTATAAGCAGGGAGAAATTAAAATCTGTGCAAACGTTTACAAACAATGCTTCTTCACTCTATAAATTAGAGATAAGCAGGCCATTAGCAGTCCAAATTATTTTGAGATAATTAAACTCTCCCAATAAAAAAATTGGTGAATGCGGATACCTTACAACAATATGGTTTAATACATCATGAAGGTCAATGCAAAAAGTTAAGGAAGCATTAAGGGGCGTAAACGTAACGTAAACCTCGGTTTACCTTTTTTTTTATATTTTATCCGCTATGAATTTTGCTAACCACTCCGTTCTGTTTGTTTTTGAATCTTATAAAAGTTACTTGTTACCATTAAAACTGTATTATGTTTTTTTTTATTTTATAATATGCTTTTTAGAGAGTGACAGCATCTGGCGACATGGTGTCAGCCCATCTTGACCTAAAATAAAGTTCTGTGTCACTCGGGGAATTTCACAAAAGTATTCGGGGAAAACCTGGAAAACTCGGGTAATTTGTAAACGTCAACTTGGTAGACACCCTGTGTGCACAGGCCTTGTGTTGAGTAAACACCGAGGTATGGGGAAACGAACGGGTCAGAGCGCCCCCTATAGTTCGATCTCCTGCCCAACAGCAGACGACAAACTGGCCATTCTCAACGATTGGGCAGTTCCGGTGGGCTGTACCGTTGAAACTGTGCAAACATGGCTTCATTTCCCTCGTTCTCAACCAACTGGAATGATCTATGTTCGGTACAAACCAACAATGGCGACTCAAATACACGCCCATAATCCTCGTGACTCGAGCCCTGCGGGAAAGGCTGACGGCGGCACGCTCTCCCGTGCAGGGCACAAGCCGCCCGTCGCACTACCACGTGCTGTGGGACGACAACCAGTTCTCTGCGGATGAGCTGCAGTGCCTGACGTACCAGCTGTGCCACACGTATGTGCGCTGCACCCGGTCGGTGTCCATCCCGGCCCCGGCCTACTACGCCCACCTGGTGGCCTTCCGGGCACGCTACCACCTCGTCGAGAAGGAGCACGACAGGTGAGGACCCCCCGGGATCGCCTTCCAGGTGTCTTGGTGTCGGCCGCCGAGGAGACGCCTGAGCGAATCTCATGTCCGACCCGACGGCGGTTGTTTTGGCAATGGCAATCTCCCGGGGACGCCGATCTGATCGCGCGTCCGAGGCGGGCCTGGCGATCTCGGCAACTAATTTATTAATATTTATTTATTGCGTGTATCTTCAGTGCCCGAAGGCATTATGAAGGGGGAGAGCAGTTGAAAAAAAGGAGGAAAACTATAACTAACAAGCTATATTATGACAATAAACAAACAGTCAAAAAAAATTGGATCAGTTTGTTCCGAAATTGGAGTATTTCGGAACAAGTTAAGGTCAGTGATGGTAGCAGTCAAACCGGAGAGTTGGTTCCGTTCTAATACTGTACAAGGAAGGAAGGACGAGGGAAATGTCATTGTTAATGAGCTTGGGACTGATGATCGACATGTGGTAAGAAGTAAATGGGGAAAGTTATCATTTGATCGAGCAAGAGGCGATTATGAAAATAAATTTTATGGAATACACCTAACCGTGAAACTTTATGCCGTAGAGAAGCTTATTGGATGGGCATCGAGCCGGTTGCAATACCCCTCAACAATGGAAAGTAGACGGCAGTAGCTGTGGCCACACAGGCCGAGCGCAAAGGCGAAGAGTTGAATAAGTTGGGCGTAATTCTGTCGAATATGCGAGTCTAAGACTGCAGCTTAGGGAAATGCTTTGCCCGCATATATAGCGACTGGAAGGGTCATTTGACAGTCATGGTCAAACGACCGTCGTAAAATTGCTCTACGAATGGTAAAGGAAAAGAAAACGGGCACATCTTGTTTCGGTGTGGTTGTCTCGGTGTGTATGTCAATGTCAAGATAGCCAGTGATCGTAGGTTTGCTCCGCATATATTGATTCTGCATCAGTGCAACCTGTGATTGCTGTCACGTATTGCATTGAGTCGTGCAGTCTCAGTTAAAAGAAACTGTGCTTGACATCTGGTGGGTCCACTTACTGGCGTAGGCCTAACGACAATTGAAATGGGCCTCGTAAGAAAAATAATGTAACGCGCCACGGGGGAGAAAAAAAAGTCAAAAGAACAAGTTATTTGAAGGTTGCGTGCCTCTTACCAAGCAACCATATTTTGTTTCAGCATGACTTGGAAAATGGTAAAATTGCAGTTCTGCCGAGGCAACTAAAGTGCGTCGGAGCAATTCGCACCGAACTCCCGCAGAGAGCTTTTATGCATCTTGCTCCAGAGCTTACGGGGGTTGTAGCATTTGCCCTTTTGCGTATCAGAGTGCAGACATTGCAAGAAAGGGAGCGCCTGACGTGGTTGTCTCTCTTTTCAGTGGAGAAGGCAGCCACCAGTCGAGCAACGGCGACGACCGCACAGTCGTGGCGCTGGCGCGCGCCGTCACCATCCACCCAGAGACCCTGAAGGTCATGTACTTCGCCTGAGCTCGGCCCCGGGAAAACTCCGGGCCGGCCCGGGGAAAGCGGACCGGGCTGGCCAAGGGGCAGCTGCAGCGTGTGCGCTTTGGTCGCCGGTTTCGGCCGCGGCGGCGCAGCTCCCACGCCGCCCGAGCACCTCCTTGCGGGTGCTTCCGGCTTGCCTGCCATGCCCGGGTTCGAAGAGGGCCACACGCAGCCGTCGGGAGAGTCCATTTTAGTCAAAGGCCGTTTTGCCAGTTTTATGAATAGAACGCAGCGTCTATGTTGTTTGGAGGGGCCGGCCGTCGGGAACCGACCCCTCCCTCCCCTCTGCCCGCCTTCCGCCCACCCTTGCACGCAGCTTTTACTGTATGTCGCCACTGTTGGTGCGTCGCCATTTGGTCCTTCTCGTGTCCCCCCGCCGCTTGTCGGCTCCGAGCTTCATTGCCACGTCCGTCTTCTTGTCGTCTGAATGCACCCAGGGCGGGTGGCTCCCAACACCTCGCAAAGCCCGCCTCTGTTTTAAGCCACGTCTCCGATTCGCACCACGGTCACACGACCCCTCCCCCTCTTCCCCTCACCACCCCCCACGTTTCGAAGGAGGACGTCTAGAACGGATAATTTATTCGGAGCGCTAGACGACCGAGCGCATGCCCTAGGCGTCGCTTTCCTCCCCGGAAATTCCCGTTCGTTGGGCGTCAGAGTTTTCTTAATGCGTGCGACGGAGGAAGTGAGCGAAAGTTGCACGTCGCTCGAGAGAAAGCGGGGGGTGTCCGAGAGCGAGTCCATGCGAGCGCCCTTGGAGCCCGCCCCCTCGGAGGCGTTCTTCTGCCGACCGAGGTTGTTTCCCCGGACCCCGCCGGAATGATCGCGGCGACTGGGGGTGCGCGTCGCGTAGAAACGGCAGCGCGTGTAGCACCGAACCTTTGGCCAAAAAGTAGGTGCTGTATCTCGTCCGCTCCCGTCCGCGTCGTCGAACCCCCAATGCAAGCTCCGTCGGAATGCCTTGTCCCCGCCTTTCCTTTTATGTGTCGGTCCTCCGCTCAGGACCGCCGTGAAACGCTCGGGAACGAATGGCGGTCGGTCGGGAAAAGTGTAACGTACCGGTTGCAGTGCCCGGCGATTCTTTGCCGTCCCCATCGCCATGACCCGGCCGGTCGCCCTGACGTCCCCATTTTGGTCGCTTCGTCGGAAGGTGCGTCGACGGCATCCCCCTCGGCCGTGGCGTGCCGATTTTATTTAACGAGATGTTATCGACGAAGGTTTTATCACTGTTGCTAAAGGCCCTGCCGCATTGAGGAAGTGCGGCAACGTCGATGCAATGTGTTCATTAACGATCGGTCGAGTCGGTCGTCCTCTCTGTTGCCCGACGATCTTGTCACTTTGCGGTAACGGCAGCACGTCGCAGGCAGCAGTGTCACTCTGGTGCGACTCTTGGCAGCGGAAACGAGAATGTGTTGTGTTGGACGGCACGTGTTGCAGAGTTTGGTCAATGAGCAAATTCTGTACTGGCAATGCGACAGCGCAAAACTCCGAGAGAGTCCGTTTGGTAATGTGTCTTTTTTTTTTTTCTAAGAATTTAACCGTGAACACACCAGTAAAATCGAGCCAAATGTGCAGCCAAGGTAACTTGACAAATGCTTTTATTACTTGCACGATTTCCACATTGTCTGGTGGGCACTTTACTGCTAGCATCATAAGATGATGTGTGTACACATGCATTGAAAGTTATTAGAATTCATCTAGGAAAAGAAAGCAGCGCAGAATAATATGAAGCTTGAGACGGCGTTGAAAAATATTTTTTTATCCCGACCAGGAACTGTCGTTTGCAATTTGTAAGCGACATCGGCATTGCCGGTTGGCTACGCTGGCTTTGCTTTTGGCACTGGCCTTTTGTGTGCTAGAAATGGGATTTATAGCACAGAATCACTTTGTGTGTTGGCGAAGAATCGTAAAAATGCCGGCCATTTCCTCCTTAGACCTTGCCGTGTCGTCGGCTAATGCAGAGCATTCTGATGAAATTTATGGAAAATGCTCCGCGTTTATGCCTTTTCCATTCACTCGCTGGCGGATGTCGTGCCGTGAGAATTTGCAATCCTTTCCATTTGTGTGCAGCGATGCCTCGCTGCAGACGAATTGAAGTAAGTCGCCATTACTATTATTCAAAAAGAAAATGAAGTGTTGCGGTGGGTCTTTCGTGTTTGTGGCGCAGTATGATGGGGCGTTCTCCGACCGTCTGCAAAGGTGCTTGCTGCCGTTGCCGCAACGTGGCACAGTCGCCAAAAATGTCTTTCCCTCGTTTTTACGGACAAAGTTGTTGAACGGTTTCCTCAATGTGACGGTGCCTTGGGTGTGTCAATGGATTGATGTGGGAATCCTCTACGGTTAGATTACTTCCCGAAATGCACGGTTTTGTGTAACTGCCAAGCCCTGTAGGAATCGTAGCGTTGTTTAACCCTCGAGCGGAAATTGACCCGTAGATCGCGCCGCCCCCTGGCAATGGTTCGAACCGTGGGAGCAGACTGCGAGCTGGTTGTGAGGGTACCGGCTGTCGGCTTTAATTTTCGGGGGAAAATATTTTGATAATTTTTGCGTTGGCTCGCTTTTTGTGTTTACGGTATAAAAGTGGACAAGTTTAACTCGTCCCGTTTCAGCCATACGTCGCGCACGTGAGGGACGAGCGACTGGAATAGTCTCATCGGTTCTTAAGCACCAAAGGTTGCATGTCTCTCTTTTACCCTCGGTGGAATCGCGAACCCTCTGCGACAACGGTCTGCAAAGAGGCGCCGTTTCGGGGTTTTGCCATTCAGTGAAAGAATCGGGTGGTGGCCATCTTTGCAACCAGCTGGTACATGCAGTCACAATTAATGCCGATGGCATTTCGATTGTGCAGTTGGAAATGGAATTGTGCGAGTGTTTTACGCGTTCTCCGCGATTTCCGACGTCTCGAAGAAATACGATGGTTCGAGTTGCCAGGCATCGGAGAGGAGGCGACAGCGTCACGCAGCAGCGTGCGTCGTTGCCAAAAGTGCGCCGTCGGAATCCCGTGCAGCTTCGAGATGAAAACGTAGACGACGGTAAAGGTGCATTTGCCCATAGAAGCCCCGCCGCGTAGTGGTGCGACACCTCAAAACATAAACAAAAAATTTGCGGTGTAATGAAATTGTTGCGTCGTACGCCTCATATCATCATCTTTTTTTTTCTCGGTGTAACGAAGTAGTTTTGGACCCCATTTTCAATTTGATACGAGGTTTTGGTAATTTTGCACGCACGTACCAGCCTCGTTTGTGAGCGAAACAATTGCAGAGGTTCTTCTGCCCTGATCCAGGTGTCTCCGAACTAGTTCCGTCATCGCAGAAAGAACCCTGCCGTACTGCGCATTTCATTGGAGCTATTCTGGTAGGGTTTTGAGAAATGGGAAATTCGGCCATCCAAGTTAAAAACAGATGTGACCGCAGGCGGGTCATTGGAGTCACTCTAGCACTGAATCCGGACGATGTTGCCCCCTTGTCGTCCGACGTGCATCGAGAGCATTTATTTTGGGGGCTCTTGTCTTTTTTCTGGGGACCCTAGAAGCCGTCCTCAACTTCGTTGAAAAAATGAAAAGGCCACCTGGGAAAAGACCTAGTCGGCGCCTGCTTCTGTTCCTAGCACGCGTGTTCTCTTTGTTTATGCCTCATTGGTTTTTCGAACCGAGGGCTCTAGAAGGAAAAGGCATTTCTGCCCATAGAGCCCTTTGCCCATTACAGTCCAGAAGCAGCAGTATCTCGAAAAACACTGAAGAAAGCAGAATATAAAAGTGCAGTTACAACGCATGCACGAACATAACTGGCACATGCTGGTGAGAAAATCGAACAGTCATCCTGGCCTACACGGCCGGAATGAGCACGGTTCACTCTGACTGTGTAAACAAGAAGTGCAAATTACTCGTTTATTTCTGCTGCAGCTTTTGACTGGGCCTTGCGTTGAATCGGTGTAGCACCGAGTGCTCGTCGCAAAAGTGTGCGAGAAATTTTGTTAGTCTTTGGAGATAAATCTTGGATATAATGAAAGATGTGAAGTGAATAAGGAAGCCTTAGTACATCCCAGCGGTAGCGAAACTTAACTGTGGCGTTGGGGGGACGTCCTCCCTGAAGTGCCCACTCCGGCAAAGCATTGTGATTTTTCTTTGTCTTGAGAAGAGTTCATTGTGTCTTGGAAAGTGCAATAGTGCTGTTCATGGAGCTTTAGCCAAATATTTCTGGAATAGAGCGTATAACTTCATTATTGTTATTATTTTCTAATCGAGTTAAAGCGATGATAGTGCTCATTAGCCTAGAGCTTATAAATTGCCTATAGAATGGTACTTTTTATGCCGCGCGATGGGACATGGTTCTCGGTTGCCAGTGTCTCGCTTGCGACGAAAGAAAACTAGGATCGGCGCCATTTTTGTGGTTTTGAAGGGAAATTAGTCTTTGCAACGAGCGTCTGGAATTCCAGTGTCACGATTGAAATTAAGTAACATCTGCCAAGGCGACGTGCTTTTGAGGGGCGAGTGGCCTTTGAAGAGCAGGAGGAGTGTAGACTCGGTAATTTGGAAGTTTTGGTTGATTCGAAGTGCAAGTGCGGTCTCGGGAATTGTATATGGAGTGCTATGGAGAACGTTGCCGGTTAGTTTCAAGGCTACACCTCAGGACCTAGATGATTGGAAGGTTTTTCGTTTTGTTTTTATATGTTTTAGAGACCCAGGGTGAGCTGTGATTATGTCAGCCACATCACCCCATAATTTAACCACTCTGAATTATGTATTGACGTGTGGCTGCCACGCACTTTTTCTTTATGGGCCCCTAACCAGTGTTTTCTCGAGTGCCGCTCATCGAGCATCTGTGTGTTCAAGCCCACCGTCGTGGCGTCGCCACATCGACGCCACTTGTTTCGTAGCCTCCCGTAGCAATCCCGTTCGGTCCAAGCACTTCCCGGTCCTGTGGTCACCGGCAGGGTTAAAACTGCAGGGCGTCTCTTTCGGGCCTCCTGCACGTGCTCGTAGCTTGCGACGCGCCGAAGCGTCGGCGAAGGTGGGAAGCTCTCGCTGGAGACAGGATGCCCGAAAGACCTTTCTGCCGTTGCTATCCTGTCGGGAACTACAGCATGCGCCACCAAAGGCACCTCGAGCTTGACGAGGGTTAAGAGGTGGTGCGGTGCAATGGCTGGGGTGGCCTACTGCGGCAGTATGGTGGCGGCGACGTTCACCCACCTCAGTTGCAAACCCAAACGGTCCAGGCCGACGACGCACGACGGGGGCTTTATTCTGGACACTTAGCAAAAAAAGTCTGCGAAGAATTCGACAGCCGCGATTAGAGGGCGCCAAGGTCGAGCGCAGCACCGGCCAATCACGGCTGCTGGATTCCTCGCCGTCATTTTCGCCAAATGTCCGGATTAGAGCCCCGGGTCTGGGCTGACAATGTGCAGCGGGTCGGGCACAGGTCGGGCTGGGCCGTTTGCCTCAAGTGTAGGGTAAGGCTACCTACCGTACGTGCTGTTCAATCATGCCGCTCTCCAACTGCTTAGAGTAACAGCCTGTGGCTAAAGGGCTGTCCTCTGAAAGCTTGCCAACTCTGAGGAGGCTGCTTCCAATTTGGTCGGCAGCGATGCAATGTTGAATCGCTGCGCAATGCTATTTGGATTGAAACATTCCAATGAAGATCTACCATGGGCGTTTTGCGTACTCTGTTTTGCTGTCGCCAGCAAATGCTTTCCAGTTCGTTTGCTGTTGCTTCCTGGGGTTCCTCAGAGTTCCTGCCCAGTGTCGAGACCTCAGATATTTTTTTTCTCCGCTGGAAGTGTGGTTTGCACGTAGTCGGAGACATTGTGATGTGGGTCCCACTTGCTCATGTGGGACATTCAACTTGCGCTTTTTTTGTGCATTTCAATCGTGTCAAAACATTGTTGGTTGCTTTACTGGTTTTGTACTAAGCACAAGGCCTACGAGGGTACCGTTCTTTCGAAACTGCTGCCGCTGAGAATTTGACTCCTACTGCAGACATGTCCAGCACTTTGATTGGCCCGTTAGAGGCAAGCCCGACGACCGGGATCTTTAAACAATGTTTTTATTCATAGAATTGAGCCAGCATGACTTTTATCAATGCCACACCTTTTTATGTCTTATAGTGTCGCTCACATTTGTAGTGCTGTGTATTTGAGAATGTTCCAACGGCATACCCCATTTTGTTGTCGGAAAGCAAACATCGAGGAACCATTTCGGCATATGTCACGTATTTATTATCGAGTAAATATTGTATTATTTCAGCAGACGAGCGGCTGTTTCTTTTTGACTGGTGTCTGTGCAATGTAGGGAAGAGTATTGTGCAGAGGCTGCTCTTCGGAAAAAGATGGCTCCTGCACATGCTTAGACTTGCCCCGATCCTGGGTCTGCCCGACGTTTCACATGCAGGCTTGGGTCAGGGAGCGCTAGAACAAGACCAGAAAGACCTGCCCGAGCTGGAATCGGAAACGTGTCGTGAGTGGCATGTACACCCCCCCCCCCCCCCCCTTTCCCGTTCTAAGCGTCCTGGGGCGGATATTTTATAGAGAAAAAAAACTACATACACCAGCTTTTTTGGGGAAGAAATGTTTAGTTTTTATATGAAATGGCAGTTATTGGGGCAACAAAATAGATCTGGACAACGCATCGCCCGTGACGTCGGATCTTGGAGACCCCCCAACCCTGGCCCATAAATTCGCCCTGGCTCCCACATTTGAGGTCATGTGCAAGTGCTGCCTAAAGGCCCGTTCACACTCTTGCAACCGAGTACGACCGAGAGAGACGAGACTTGTTAAAACCTCTTAAAATTTCTTAGGACGAGAAAGACACTGGCACGCTGGCACCATCTATGTCACGTGGTGACCCTGGAACTGCATTTTACAAGAGCGAAGGTTTCGCGGTATTTCCGAGGTCAAATGTGCGTAATACCTATAAGAAAGGCTCGTTTATAACGTTGACAAAAATTTTTCGAGCCAAGAAAGAAAGGATAATGTGCGAGAGATATAGAAAATATGGCGGACCGCCAAGTTTACTCTGCGAACCCTTCAGCCAGCGCCAACAATATGCACAGTGGCCTCTTCATAAAACAACAAATTGCAGCCATAGCCTCCAAGATTTTTCGCGCGCGCAGTTAACGCGAGAAGTCTCGTGCTGGCTGCCGCAAGAGAAAAAAAAAGGGAGGCTACCGGCGCGTGGAGAGACGGTAGAAAAGTGAAATGGAGGGTTCGACTCAATTCGTTCCTGACAAAAACAGGAGCATTCGTATTATGCTGCCGGGGCATTGTTTGACGCTGCCCGAGAGTCCCCGTTCGCGCCCTTTTCTCTGACCTTTTTTTCTTAGAGTGTAGGAGCGCAAGAAGCCATAAAAAGGCAAGGATGTTCTGAATCCGCGGTGCACCGCTTACCACCGAGCCCAACAAGGGAATACGTAATGTGTCGTAACAAGAGTGGCTTGGCTGACACAATTCCGCTGGTTCCGCTACCAGTGCTGCCGGGAAACGATAACCAAGTAGGGATCTGGACGAGGGTATCTGTATGGCCACCATAGTATCTGTCACAAATGCCTTACAAAAGCTCAGCCATTTTTTCACAGACCCGGACAAAAGCTCACCAGGAGAAAATTGTGCATGCGCAACACTAAAATGCAACAATAAATCAAATCTAGCCGGTGCATGGTTTCTTGATTAGATTGGAAACAAGTTTATTTATTGATTGGTAAGAAGCGAATGCAGTTCCCTACTACCTCCACCTGGGTTGGTAGATCTGGGTGTACCTGGAACCCCTTGCAAATATTTTTCGGACGATTCTGCAGACGCGGAGGGGTTTTTCGCACCCGCTTCACGGGGGGCTCACCTCTCCGGGCTTGTGTCAATGCCAATGCAACGAGCGCCTGATCGTGCTGTAAGCATTCAATCAGCCTCCAGACGCTTGTATAAGCATGACCGACGAGCTTCTGGAACCCGATATTCCATCCTTCGCAAGTGTTCGTCCAGTCTTTATCTTGAAGAGTGGTGTCGTGCGTGTTCCACCATTCTGGGGGGAGCTCCGGTCGTCGTCCGCGCACAGTCAGGCAAAAGGAAGAATTCGCTCTGGGAGCCGCCGCAGAAGGAACACGGAAGGGGCCGTTGACATAAGTGCAATCAAGTAGCACAGCAGGTCGCCGATGTCACCGGCAGACTTTTCCCTGATGTAGGTTAGTCCTTCAGACACAAGCTGTGGTGGAAGGAACGCCAGCTTATCCAAACCCCACACAGCTTTCTAAAGTGGTCATCTGCCCAACTCACGTTCCTTCAAAATATTCTTAAAAATTCGCAACTCAATGGTTTGTATAATATATTTTTGCTTCAGTTCCCCTTTCACATCACCCTGAGATAATCCTTGGTTTCAAATACATTTATGACGCACAATGACGGAAACAATTTAATTTTCTTAGCCATTCACATCAAATATTACCCCAAGCCAACCAACCCCCCCTCCCCCCCCCCCCCCCCTCTCCCGCCAAAAAAAAAAAAATTGCAGTGGCTTAGCTCGGCTAGGGTGCCTACATGTTTCCGCTCCGGAGCGGCGGAAACATCTAGGCACCTTAGAGGGGTGCTCCGCCGATTTTTGAGCTACCTCAACTAACTATATTTTCTGACTCCCCGGCCTTTACCCTTTCTGTTATGCTATTTAGTATCGCGAAATTCATAATAGTTATTGCGAAATCGGCAAATGAAAATGATGCAAAAACCAACATTCAAATATACCCGCCCTTTTCAGTGCCGTGACGTCAGTGGAAGGTCAGCTCGCCAGTCGGGCGAGCAGTCTAAAGAATAGAATATGCCAATCATTTGTTCCGTGCTGAAGCGCGGGTCCTGGAGCGAGCTTCCAAAGCATTCTTTTGACACCATGAAACTGCTTCGAATCAGTTGGGAACAAATTCTACAGTCCAAAGAGTGAACCCCTGCACTTCCAATGACGTCACTTTTTCGCTGTTGCCAGTAGAGACTTTCAGTTTGAAAAACACGGTGAGGACCAAAATTGTAAATTCAATAACTTCGTGAAAAAAACTTATTTTGACCTAATATTTGGGATACTGTTTTGGCGATGTTGTTTGGCGAATTTAGCAAAATTTTAAGCAAATCGGGGACCATGAAGAAATCGGCGGAGTACCCCTTTAAAGCGCGAAACACATGTACGACGAAACCGTCCGATCCGACGTGCGGACTGCCGGAATGACCTTGGGGGGGAGAGGGCTTTCGTAGCATCGGAGAGCGTTGAAAACCCTCGCCTCCGACCGTCGTATTGCGCGGTCGGACGTCGGATCGGACGGTTTCGTCGTACATGTGTTCTCCGCTCTGCCAGGATATACGTAGCGTAAGCTTAGGTTCAGCTGGTTATTTTTAGCTTTTCTGGTTGTCTACGATTAGCTTGGATTATCATGCTTACTGCTGCTTCAATGACACACACACGGTATACACCAACTCATGTTTGGATGGATGGATGGATGAATACGGCTGAGCCCTTTAGATCGGGCGGTAGCTTACGCCACCTAGCCATTTTGTTTTACCATTTAAGCTTAGAATATTTAAATGTGAAATATATATTCACTCCGCAGTGCAAAGAAAGTGAGGCTATGAAACCCCCTTGCCATCAGTGAATAGGAAAACACCTAGTTTTCTCTCGACTTCTGCCACCATTCACTTAATGAAAAAATTGTAAGGGTGCAGGCGAGCTGGTGGAAGTTAACCATAGTTTTGTTTAACCCGAGACTGGGGTATTTCGGACAAGGGGACGAGAAGAAAAGAGGCCACAAGGAGGCGACGTCTCAACAGAGAGACTTGAGACGTCGCCTCCTTGTGGCCTCTTTTCTTCTCGTCCCCTTTTTCCGAAATACCCCAGTCTCGGGTTAAACAAAACTATGGTTAAATTCACTTAATCTTTGCTTGGTAATCTCTACACTCTTGAAATCCACTCTCCCTTCGCTGTCTCTAAAACCCAGTGACTTTATTAAATCTATGTTGTCTTCGTTAGGCATAGGGTGAAGCCCTTTACAGTAGAGTATCAAGTGCTCAGCCGTCTCGTCCTCCTCTCCACAAACAGTGCACACTGTATCCATTTCCTGGTACTTCACTCTGTATGTTCTGGTTCGCAGAACACCCGTCCTCGCCTCAAACAGCAATGAGCTTCCCCTAGAATTGTCATAAATGCTTTCTTTGGCAATAACTCTTTTGTTTAATCTATAGCTTTCCAGAGCCGTCTTTGTCTGCATTCCCTCTAGCCATCGATCTCTTTCTGTGGCCTTAACTTTCTTCTTAACTGAGACTTGCTCTTCCGTATCTTCGCTATAGCCCAAAAACTTTCCTCTTAGTTTCCTAGTGCGCTGTCTCCACTTTGTGTCTACACTCCTCATGTATAAATAGCTGAAAACCTTTCGTGCCCATTGCTCCCCATCCATTTGCCTCAACCTATCCTCAAATTCTATCTTGCTCACCGCTTCCCTGCTCTCAAATGACGCCCATCCCATGTCTCCTTGTACTCCCTGGTTTGGCGTTTTGCAATGTGCCCCCAAAGCCAGTCTACCTACTCCGCGCTGTTTTATTTCTAGTCTCGCATGCACTTCGGATTTCATGCATAGCACTGCGTTTCCAAAAGTCAAGCCAGGCACCATGACCCCTTTCCAAATCTCTCTCACCACTTCATACCTGTTGTAATTCCAAAGTGCTCTATTTTTCATAACAGCTGCATTTCTGTTGCCCTTACCTATTATATACTTTTCATGCTCTCTGAGATATTCTGCACCATCACATATCCATACTCCTAGATACTTGTATTTACTAGCTCTCTCAACTGTAATATTCTGTATCTTCAGCTTCTCAACTTCATCCTTGTTAAAAATCATGACTGCTGATTTTTCGCTACTGAATTCTAAACCTAATTCCTCTCCTTCCCTACCACAGATGCTCATTAATTCCTGCAACTCTGTCCTGTTGTTAGCCATTAGTACGATATCATCCGCATACATCAATCCCGGTAAGGATTGCTGAATTTTTTGGCCTAGCTTACTGTAAGAAAGGTCGAATCCAAGCATACTCTTCTCTAGTCTATCCTCCAATCCTCTCAGATACAACATAAACAGCAAAGGCGATAACGGGCACCCCTGCCTAAGGCCTCGTCTTATCTCTATTTTCCCTGTCGCCTTTCCTTCCCATGTTATAATCACCTTGTTATCTTTGTAAATGTTCCTTAATAGTGCTGTCAGTCCTTCATCTAGGTTTAAGCTCTCCATTATGTCCCACAGGTTCCTTTGGTTCACATTGTCATAGGCATCCTTGATATCCAGAAATGCCAGCCAGAGCTGTCCGTTTTCTTTTTGCGCTATTTCTAATTCTATACACTGTGTTAGAGAAAATAAATTGTCCTCCAACCTTCTTTGTTTCCGAAACCCGTTCTGTAACTCGCTCAGTATGCCCTCGCAATCTACCCATTCCTCCAGTCTGTTCTTTATAATCTGCATTACGAACCTGTAAATAACCGGTGTCACGGTTATGGGACGATAATTCCTAATATCAGACTTATCTCCCTTTCCCTTATATATCATACTCATCCTACTAAGCCTCCATTCGTCTGGAATATTTCCTTTTGTTATCATGGTACTCACTATCTCCCTTAGTTTTGCCTTAGATTTAGGACCCAAATTCTTCACCAACTTGATAGGGATACCATCTGTGCCTGTCGACGTGCCACTAGGGACTCTTCGTTCCGCCTTTTCTCATTCTCTTTGTCCAAAATCCGCGATGTCACAAACTGAACTGCTACTTCCTTCGGTTCTCCTATCTTCCACATGTACCCGTTCCCGAAATTTCTCCTCCATCACTGTTCCTATATATTGTATCGCATCATCTCCCTCTCCCTGATGCGAGAGTATGAACCTCTGTCTAGCTTGCGTCGTTTCACTGAGTGAGTTCAAGTGCTCCCAAAACTTCTTGGCAGCGTTTCTATCTTTCTTACTTACATTACTCATCCATTCCTCACCCTTTCTCTGAATTTTCGCAAGAAGAAGAATGGCAGGCTGACTGAATCATCCTGGTCGAGTCAAGCCAGGACACCCGTCTACGGGAAGCAGGGGTCGAAGTGGTATATACTGTCTCGCGCGGGGGGCTCCGAAGGATGCAGACGTATCCCTGGCTCAACCAACCGCCAGGATCCCCTTTTCCCCGGATACGGGTTAAGCCCCGCACAGCCAGGCGGGGAGGGCGAACCCACATGGCTCGGGGTTCGTAGTGACGCCAGTCACCAAGCACCTACTGAAGCAGGTGCTCCACATGTGGGTATGGCGGCCCACGTGGCTGGGTTCCGTGGTGATGCCAATCACCAAGCACCTATGGTGTAGTGCCCCCTGCGGGGATTTGGTGAAGTGCTTTTTTTGTGTCTCTTGGTGAATCGTGAGGTGGTGCTCTACATGTAGCTTCGCTGGCTAACCACCTTCACAAAGTAAAATAATTCGCTTTTTTGTATAATGTTTTATGGTATATTTGGGAGACAATGCGACCGACTACAGCCACTGGATGCTCAGAAAGCGTCCAACGGTCATTGACTACAACACAGACCTGGCAAAAAGTTTAGTTTTCTAATTTAAAACATTATAATACCATGTTCTTGCGGATTCTGACTTGCCCATTTCCAAACACTCATAAAAAAAAAAACGATTTTTTTTTTTTTTTTTGTGTAAGGCTGGACGGAAATTGCATTATTTTGACTTTTCGATTATTCGAAAACTTCCGACCGCAGTTAAAAGAACACTTATAATAGTTAAGCGCTAACTGTCTTGTTAACACAAAATACTCTACAAAAAGTTTGTCTAAGTGATAACTTAAGTCAAAGATGGCTAAGTCGAAGAAAGCCTAAATATTAAAGAGTTGCGCAAGAGGCTTAGTTTGTAATTTTTATTGTGATTAGAATATAAACACCCAGAAATTAAATATAACTGATTGACTCAAGCAGACCAGTTGGCATGCTTTTTACAGAAAACTTTTGTTTGTATTCCTGTGGACCTCAGTTGCGTATTCGCACAAGAGCACCTTTGCAGAAATCCCCAAAGCCTGCGCGCGCCGCGCGACGAATCATGGGAGTCCTCGGTACGCGCCCCCTCCCCCCCCTTTCCCCCTTTTTGTCTTTCCTCCCGCTAGCACGTGGTATAGACCGTTCCATTAGGGTCATAGCAGAGAGGGTAAAAGAGCAAAAAAATGCACTCCCCCTCTCCCCCGCAAGCCGACCGCTCCGCCGAGTGGGCTGTAGCTAGCGTACGGCTGGCGTGCAAACTCTGTTTAAAATCGCGTCAATTTAGAACTTTCAAGCGCAGATGCGCAGATTTGGGTATGCCAGTTATCGTGTAATACTATGCTAGATAAAAAGAATCACAGGGTCCAATTGCACTGTTACCTGCGTGCAAATAAAAAACAAAAATAGGGAGAACTGTGCCAGATTGGCCGGTCTCTTTGGCGAAAAGAAAATCCGGTTGCTGTACCTTTTTTACTATACAGAAGTTCGTACTGGTGTAGGCCTTTAGCGACCATGAGTGGAAGTCTGAAATAATAATTAAAAACGTGCTCTCCTGCCGCAATACACGCAGTAGTTGAGGGTAGTACTGCCGGCTGACTCAACTGCTATTTAAGTAACGAAAAAAAGATATGCTAGTTTATGATTTAGCAAAATAGAACAACAGAGAGCTATAGGCTGATTTTGGAGTAGCCACAACTATTCTAAGAACCGAACCACTTCACAACGGCAGCCACGAGCGAGAGTTCGGTAGAGCCCGCCGATACAGCCCAAAGATGGAGAACGGCAACCTCCCGGTGTGTCGTCTGCTAGCGGAGTCGGCGGCGTGCCCTCTCTCTCGTTTTACCCCGCCGAACCCGCTGAACTTCCCGGATGTGCGGAGAGGGCGCTGCGGTCGAACAAAATGGTGCCGCCCAGAGAGCGCTAAATGGAATGGTCTATACGCAAGCAGGCGCCGGTTACCATGGCAACAACGTTAGAGGGGCCGAGAGCCGAGTCGGGGTCGGACGAGCGCACGGAAACGGGAGAGGGGGTATCGTGTTGACTATTTTGCAAGGCTGCCCCTATCTCATCCCTCTCCTTTGTACCGGCTCTGTCGTCTGCTGCGCCAACGCTTTATCGAACCTAGCCGAACCCTACCACGTTTGCGGTGAAAAGTAAGTGAATTAAGTGACACAGCCAGGCGTGAAGGTAGGGCACGACCAACGTTACTAAATCACTCAGTTGGGAAACTCCCATAGAGACAGCCCTAAAAATATGGCCCCAATCTGTCTCCGAGCACCGAGCTAATGACGAACACAACGCCACCATTCCTCCCGCAGCGGCCACTCGACAAACTGCACGTTACTTCTATTTTTGGCTTTGACAGGGGTGAACCCCGTCTCCCTGGCGGACGCGCCGCGTCGAACTACTGATGTTAAAATGCACCTAGGTCGGGAGGCGCTACCTGAAAGGCCCGCTGAGGCATGGTTTTATAAAAACAATATTAATTGTTCCGCAAAACCTTGCGAACTAAAGATGATAAAAACATCACGCGCCCATCATCTGGTACTAAACTCCAATAAATTTCATACAAAAAGAGTCTTTTCCGTTTGTTTTACGCAAAAAAACAGGCTTTCAAGAAGCTCGAGGTGACCATAGTACAGACAAAGGAAAAGGGTGGCGCTGTTGTCGCATTTAGCTCGGTCTCGGTGGACGCCAGCGGCCCAGGTTTCGACGGCGAGTTTCCCAACTGAGTGTTTTAGTAACGTTGGTCACGACCAACGTTACTAAAGCACTCAGTTGGGAAACTCCCATAGAGACAGCCCTAAAAATAAGGCCCCAATCTGTCTCCGAGCATCGAGCTAATGACGAAATCAACGCCACCATTTCTCCCGCAGCGGTCACTCGAGAAACTGCACGTGACTTCTATTTTTGGCTTTGACAGGGTAAACCCCCGTCTCCACGGCGGGCGCGCCGCGTCGAACTACCGAAGTCAAAAAGCACCTAGGTCGGGACGCGCTACCTGAAAGGCCCGCTGAGGCATGGTTTTATAAAAACAATATTAATTGTTCCGCAAAGCCTTGCGAACTAAAGATGATAAAAACATCACGCGCCCATCATTTGGTACTAAACTCCGATAAATTTAATACAAAAAGAGTCTTTTCCGTTTGTTTTTACGCAAAAACAGGCTTTCAAAAAGCTCAAGGTGATTACAGTACAGACAAACGAAAAAGAGTGGCGCTGTTGTCGCATTTAGCTCGGTCTCGGTGGACGCCAGCGGCCCCGGTTTCGACGGCGAGTTTCCCAACTGAGTGTTTTAGTAACGTTGGTCACGACGGACAACGCATTGAAAGAAGTGAATATCTTTACCCGTCGGCGATGGATGGATGAATCCGGCTGAGCCCTTTGGATCGGGCGGTAGCTTACGCCACCTAGCCATTTTGTTTTACCATTTAAGCTTAAAATATTTAAATGTGAAAACTATATTCGCTCTGACTGCAAAGAAAGTGAGGCTATAAAACCCCCTTGCCATCAGTTAATAAGAAAATACCTAGTTTTCTCTCGCTTTCTGCCACCATTCACTTAATTTTGCTTGGTAATCTCTACTGCCTTGAAATCCACTCTTCCTTCGCTGTATCTAAAACCCAATGACTTTATTAAATCTATGTTGTCTTCGGTAGACATAGGGTGAAGCCCTTTACAGTAGAGTATCAAGTGCTCAGCCGTCTCGTCCTCCTCTCCACAAGCAGTGCACACTATATCCATTTCCTGGTACTTCGCTCTGTATGTCCTGGTTCGCAGAACATCCGGCCTCGCCTCAAACAACAATGAGCTTCCCCTAGTATTGTCATAATGCCTTCTTTGGCAATAACTGTTTTGTTTAATCTATAGACCTTTTCCATAGGGGCGCCGCCATCTTGAATTGTCGTCACTTCCAGTATGGGCGAAAACATAACTTTGCCGTCGCCGCGCCAATAGAAGACATTTAGGACATAAGCCTAACCGTCACACATTCTCGTTTTGGCTCTCCTCTATCTTTTTACTGTTTACAGGTTGAAACGTTTTACTATTTTGTCGTCGCCCATACTGGAAGTGACGACAATTCAAGATGGCGGCGCCCCTATGGGAAATGTCTATAGCTTTCCACAGCCGTCTTTGTCTGCATTCCCTCTAGCCACCGATCTTTTTTCTGTGGCCTTAAAGGAGGACCAGCAGAAATATTCTTCCGCCTGGCGGAAAGTCCTCCTCGCCCTCTTTCTTTCTTGTATTGTAGCACGGTGAGGAGAGGGGAAAGGTCCCCTTCTGCGCCGGCTTCTTCTGAGAGGATAAGCCGAGAAAATCCCCATTCTGAGCGACGGGCGATGGGTGCGGCAGCAGCGACCTCGTGAGTTAGAGGTAGCTTCAGCTCCTATCGCGTAATCTGCCCCATTTTTTGGCGCTCACCAAGCCTAGCCCCTCGGGTGTCGGTTTTACACAGCTGCAAGGCTGCGCCCGTGCAGTCACCGAATTGCCGCTGTCGAAGGTCTTTAGTTTAGCCCGTGGCAAAGTAAACGCATACTTGAGAGCTGCGATGCACCCCCCACCCATTGAAGGAACGTTTCATAGATATTTTCGGTTGATCAAGGAGCTCAAAACACATGCGCGAGAAGTGGTGACTTGAATATGTAAGGATGACTCACATCTTCACAAAACATTCCATCTTCAAGAAAAAACGGCTTATCACGCTCAAACTTGCCTCAAATTGGGATCGATGGAAAAGAAAACGATGTACCAGGCGCGGGCATCTTCTAGAAGGTCTCTGTTTTCTAGGAGCGAGCACAAATTATTGAAGAACTTTAGCAGACTGTTTTCAGGCCACGCTTTATTTAGCGGGAGCTCGCGCTGCCACTTCGATGCATTCTCTGAAGCGCGCGCCTGAAGTGGCAGCGGGCCTTTGAAAACGATTTACTAAAATGCCCTGTTGTGTGCCTAACTCGGAGAACATGATGGCCAGCAAAATGTATGAAATTCATATTTACACATTCCCAACAAGCACCTGAGGTGAGAGGACATCAAGGGTGGATGTCAATTTTAGAAAGTTTTAGTGGGTCGCTTTTAGGCACTTAGATAACCGTATACGGTCCGTACCCCACAACGAAATGTAAGCTAGACTCGCTGTTTACATTCTTCATCGAGTGCGGCTATGGAGCGAAAAGACAATACTAAAACCCTTTTTGACGAGTCTAGCGTGTCGTGTTATGGTTCAACGTTGCTTGTATCGGTACCATAGCACTGACCGCCACTTCGAAGTATTTGCGGTGTCTCAAAGAAACTAAGGCAAAAGCAGACAATTTTTTTTTAACGTGACACAGAATTGTATTTAACATTGTAAAAAACTTTTAGGTACCCTACGCTACGCAGTTAGCACAAACTATCACCGGTGTTTCCCACTTTTTTTTTTTTTTTGTTAGAAGAGAACGATGTTTAGGAAACTGTTAGTATCCAACCTAAGCGGTAGATCTTAGTGCGAGTCGATACATTGCTGGAAAAAATAGCAAAAAGCGCGATGTCGTGTTTGCGCTAACAGTGTCGCGTAATGTACGCATACCGCTGCACAATCAACGCTAACATAGTAAATCAGTGAATTTAGTGGCCCCCAAAAAAGTGGTGTTATTTTGTTTGGTTTTTATGGTTGAAAAGTTGTTATTTTTAAACAAGCAATTCGATAAAAGAGTGCTTCCGTTGGGCACCAACTTACGAGGCATCAATTTGTTCTTATACACTAAATTCTGCATGGCCCTTGCGTAAAAATGTCAATATTGTGTTTGTGCTAGCTGTGTCACGCACAGTAAGAAGACCAGTTCATTGCTCGAACATTTAAACAAGGCCTTTCTTACGCCAAATAGACGTTTTGTGAGTACGTACTGGTGGTTCATAAAATAATCTACGTTGTTTATTTAGAGGAAGGAAGTGGGGGTGAGGGGAGGGGGAATTGAATACAAAAGACGACTCAGGGAACCTTGAACTTTGTAAATATTTTGCTCAACCTATAATCCTGAGCTAATTAAATCACTTTTGCTTTGTCTGTTTTAGAACTTGTTAACAGTCGCGCAAAAGGCCAAGATGAGCGAAAAGTCAGATGCCCCTGTTTATTTGAGCAAGAAGCTTATTTATGCGAGATAGAACTGAAAAAGCGTACGAGTGTAACCGTAGCAATCTCCGACCAAGCCTGAACCTCACTTTTTCGCCATTTCATCGAAAGCCGTTTCACCGAATGAACGGACACTTCATCGAACGCCGTTTCATCGAACGCCGTTTTATCGAATCGCCAAGGGCCGTTTCATCGAATTTCTCAGTTATGGCTCTGTACCGAGTTTTGGGGCATAACAGTGCTTTATAGATGTTTCACCTTGCATTTGTTAAGACTAAGGTAGTCACTTGAGAAATTGTTTTGAAGGTGGTGTCAAATTACTAAAAATAAAAGCAATTGGCATTAAAAGAAATAAAAACAATTGGGTATGCGACTTACTGAAAAGCTTTACTCATGTACATACATGGCTGAAACCACGACGCTGCAAATAAAGGACATACACTTAAAACACTTTTAAGCGTCTGTGCTTTCTGTTTTTGCCTCATTTTTAATTGTTTCATGTGACATGGAGAGGGGTCATTGTTTCATGGAGGCTTTCTTCTCGAAGCAGGATATGTTCACGATGGAACTTATCTTGCCACTGCACCCAGTGATATAAAAGCAGAAGCAAAAGAAAAAGAAAAAAAGAGAGAATGAGATGAAGTTGTGTATAAAAATTAAAGTAAATTCCAAAGTATTACAGACTGTAACATTGTTCGATGAAACGGCTTCTATGAAACGGCGTTCGATGAAACGGCGTTCGATGAAACGGCTTCGATGAAACGGCATTCGATGAAACGGCGTTCGATGAAATGTCCGGACGCACTTGTAGCGGTACGCGTGCATTACGTGGCACTTTTAGCCCGAACGCGACATCGGCGCTTTTTACTCTTTCTGCCCAGCAACATGTATTGTCTAGCACTGAGCTCTGCCACTTAGGTTGGATAGTAGCATTGACAGTTTTCTAAATATCATTTATTTCTAAAAAACAAAATCAGAAAGACCGGCAATAGTTTGTCCGTGCTAACTAAAATGTGTTTGCACAGACAAATTACAAACGCGTATTATGTTAAAAAAAGGCTACAGTTGATTTTTTATTTCTTATTTTTAATGCCTCAGAAATACTTTAAAGTGGCAGCACGTGCTATAGCGCCAATTTAAACAACGTTGAACTATAACATCAGACGCTTCGATAGCCGCACTCAATCAAGAATGCTCACAGAAAGGTTATAGCTTATAAATTGTTGTAGGGTGCGGTTATCCAAGAGCTAAAGACGATCCACTAGAACTTTTTAGTATCGACACACACCATAGCTGCCTTCTCACCTCATGTGGTTGCTGGGATGCATAAATATAAATGTCACCTACATTCGTTGGCCATCATATAGTGTGAGTTACGCACACAATGTTTGTGCTCGCTGCTAGAAAACAGAGACCTTCTAGAAGATGCCCGCGCCTGGTACATCGTTCTCTTCTCCATCGATCCCAATTTGAGGCAGGTTTGAGCGTGATAAGCCGTTTTTTGAAGATGGAACGTTTTGTGAAGATGTGAGTCATCCTTACATATTCAAGTCACCACTTCTCGCGCATGTGTCTTGAGCTCCTTGATCAACCGAAAATATCTATGAAACGTTCCTTCAATGGGTGCGGGGATGCATCGTAGCTCTCATAGCGAGTTCGTTTCACGGCACTCGTGCCCACGCGTGCCCACTCGCAGCGTGGAACGGGTTCGTTTCGGCCGGCACTCCACGAGTGGTTGCACTTTCCGAGTTCGTTTCAGCGCTGACACCCCACGCGTGCATGCACGGCATGCACTCGCTGCACCGAGAAAATCGGGAGTGCGCCAAAATGCAATCCCGTCATGCCTCGCTCCGGTGGGGCCGGCGAGGAGCGGGAGCAGACGACGATGGTTCGTCTGCTACGATGTGTCGCGGAACTGAACGGAAAAAGAAAGTAGATTTTCTGATAGAAATCGCGTCCCGCGGGCAACGAAATCAAACGCAAGCTTGGATTGTGAGCGTCTGCTATTTCACGAAGGAAGCAATCGACAACCCCTGATTTATTTGCAGGTTTTAAATCGCTCTGTCGCCGTACAAACGCTGAAATAAAGTGTAAAGAAATGCTCAGAACAAACGCAACAGCGGCCCCCGAGATGTCTATCACCATCCGTGTGCGGGTGAAAAATTTAACATTTGTCGACAAAACTCCTCCAGCAGAAACCTCTGACTGCCCAATAAGCATCAGAGAAAGCTAAAGATGGAGACTTTACCCGAGGATTGGGCAACATCATCATGTTTAACATGTACCTACGTCAGCTAACTTGCCCCGTCGTATTTTGTTCGACGCCGTACCGTTTCAGTGGTCTTCTTCATAATACCATGCTGAAACGGATCAAGCTTCTGCTCGGACAGCAGCATCAGTTTTCTTCAGTGTAAACGGTTATAAGAATTGAAAGATCGCAACCAGTTGCTTTGTAGACGGCTGGTAGCAGAAATTTACGCCGTCTGTAATTATCTCTACGGCAGCCTAGCTGCTTGAAGTCATCGCAACTATAAACTACAGGTTGCCGCGACCAACGTTTGTAGATAAACGTTGGTAGCGACTGCATTCTCGGATTCCCACGCATCACTCCGAACAGAAAGGCGCTAGTTTCGGTTTGAAGTCGGTACCTTTTCTACAACATAGATGGCGGCAGCATCAGTCTTCTGCACTCGGTGCATTTGGCGTGTTCGTTTGACTCCAGTTTTCCGTGCAACACTCTGTGAGTGCGATGCATTCTGGGAGAGAACTCGAGCGGTGCCAGTGCGTGTGAAACGAACTCGCTATCAAGTATGCGTTTACTTTGCCACGGGCCAAACTAAAGACCTTCGACAGAGGAAATTCGGTGACTGCGCGGGCGCAGCCTTACAGCTCCGTAAAACCTACACCCGAGGGGCTAGGCTTGGTGAGCGCCAAAAAATGGGGCAGATTACGCGATAGGAGCTGAAGCTACCTCTAAGTCACGAGGTCGCTGCTGCCGCACCGATCGCCCGTCGCTCAGAATGGGGATTTTCTCGGCTTATCCTCTCAGAAGAAGCCGGCGCAAAAGGAGACCTTCCCCTCGCCTCGCCGTGCTACAATACAAGAAAGAAAGAGGGCGAGGAGGACTTTCCGCCAGGCGGAAGAATATTTCTGCTGGTCCTCCTTTAACTTTCTTCTTGAATGAGACCTGCCCTTCCGTAAACTTTCCTCTTAATTTCGTAGTCCGCTGTCTCCACTTTGTGTCTATACTCCTCATGTATACATGGCTGAAAACCTTTCGTGCCCATTGCTCCCCATCCCTTTGCCTCAACCGATCCCCAAATTCTATCTTGCTCACCGCTTCCCTGCTCTCAAATGACGCCCATCCCATGTCTCCTTGTACTCCCTGGTTTGGCGTTTTGCAATGTGCCCCAAAGCCAGCCTACCTACTCCGCGCTGTTTTATTTCTAGTCTCGCATGCACTTCGGATTTCACGCATAGCACTGCGTTTCCGAAAGTCAAGCCAGGCACCATGACCCCTTTCCAAATCTCTCTCTCCACCACATACCTGTTGTAATTCCAAAGTGCTCTATTTTTCATTACAGCTGCATTTCTGTTGCCCTTATCTATTATATACTTTTAATGCTCACTGAGATATTCTGCACCATCACATATCCATACTCCTAGATACTTGTATTTACTAGCGCTCTCAACTGTAATATTCTGTATCTTCAGCCTCTCAACTTCATCATCATTAAAAATCATGACTGCTAATTTTTCACTACTGAGTTCTAAACCTAATTCCTCTCCTTCCCTACCACAGATGCTCATTAATTCCTGCAACTCTGTCCCGTTGTTAGCCATCAGTACGATATCATCCGCATACATCTCTCCCGGTAAGGATTGCTGAATTTCTTGGCCTAGCTTACTGTACGAAAGGTCGAATCCAAGCCCACTTTTCTCTAGTCTATCCTCCAATCCTCTCAGATACAACATAAACGGCAAAGGCGATAACGGGCATCCCTGCCTAAGACCTCGTCTTATCTCTATTTTCCCTGTCGCCTTTCCTTCTCATGTTATAATCACCTTATTATCTTTGTAAATGTTCCTTAATATTGCTGTTAGCCCTTCATCTAGGTTTAAGCTCTCCACTATGTCCCACAGGTTCCTTTGGTTCACATTGTCAGGCACCCTTGCTATCCAGAAATGCCAGCCAGAGCTGTCTGTTTTCTTTTTGCTCTATTTCTATACACTGTGTTAGAGGAAATAAACTGTCCTCCAACCTTCTTTGTTTCCGAAACCCGTTCTGTAACTCGCCCAGTATGCGCTCGCAATCTACCCATTCCTCCACTCTGTTCTTTATAATCTGCATTACCAACCTGTAAATAACTGGCATCACGGTTATGGGACGATAATTCCTAATATCAGACTTATCTCCCTTTCCCTTATATATCATACTCATCCTACTAAGCCTCCATTCATCTGGAATATTTCCTTTTGTTATCATAGTGCTCACTACCTCCCTTAGTTTTGCCTTAGATTTAGGACCCAAATTCTTCACCAGCTTGATTGGGATACCATCTGTGCCTGTCGACGTGCCACTAGGGACTCTTCGTTCCCCCTTTTCCCATTCTCTTTGTCCAAAATCGGCGATGTCACAAGCTGGACTGCTACTTCCTTCGGTTCTCCTATCTTCCACATGTACCTGTTCCCGAAATTTCTCCTCCATCATTGCTCCTATATATCGTATCGCATCATCTCCCTCTAATTGATCTCCCTTATGCGAGAGTATGAACCTCTGTCTAGCTTGCGTCGTTTCACCGAGTGAGTTCAAATGCTCCCAAAACTTTTTGGCTGCGTTTCTATCTTTCTTGCTTACCATTATTCATTCATTCCTCACCCTTTCTCTGAATTTTCGCATTGATCAAACTGGATGCCTCTCGGCGACATGTTATAAAAGTGTCCCATTTTCTTTTTACTTCCGTTTCTGACTCCTCACTACGCTTGGAATACCTGTGTTCTCTAGAGGCTTCCTGATGTTTTTGTATCGCTTGCTTCACTTCTTTGTCCCACTAGCTTTTTGGTCTACTCTATGTCCTTGCTTCCCCTTTCGTTTATTCTGAACTTTGTCTAGATCCAGAGCAAAAAGCCTAGTTAAGCTTTCATAGGTCCAATCTGTTACCGTTGCCCTGAAACTGCTTCCTCTATTCTTTCAGCAACTATTTCCAACTCTTTGTCGCTGCAGAAAGTGTGCTTTGAATTATGTTGTCTAGTTTGAGCATTTACTTTTCTGGCAAAATTCAGCTTAATACGTTTGTGGTCACTACCAAGACTTTTGGAACCTCCTTCATCTATTTTCATTACTTGTAACTTACCATATATTTTGTGTGACATGAGTACGTAATCTATAGTTGAATGTAGATTGCCAGTTTCCCACGTTATGTGCCCGTCACACTTCTGACTGGTATTACATAAAACTAAGTCATGCTTTTCCACCAGTTCTAGTAATATGCTTCCAGTTGAGTCCGTATACCCATCCAGACCCTCGATATGAGCATTCATGTCTCCCATAATAATTATTTCAGAGCCTTCCCCTAGCTCACTAATGTCTCCTGATATGCAATCAATTATTTTTCTGTTTTCCTATTTAGCACCTGTCCCTGTCCATAAGTAAACAACTCCAAGGACTGTTGATTCCCCAGCAACTTTTCCTTTCAGCCACAAATGTTCGGCGCGCTCCTTTCTGATCCTTTGAAAGTTCATGTTCTTCTTAATAAATGCTCCAATTCTACCTCCCTTCCTCGTTCCCTCCATTCTGTTGCATTCTTCCCACACATAGTCAGGGTTGCAAGGTGGCTGCTCCATGTCTCTGAGACGTGTTTCCAGAAACCCATACAGCATTAAATCCTCCTTTCTTAGTTGCTTCTCTACCTCTTCCCATTTTAACCTATTTCTACCACCCTGTATGTTAATATATCCAATGTCTGATTGTGCTGTTTGTTTATACCTGTTCTTGTTTTCTCCTCTTTTTAACCCTGGGTGCCTCTCCTGACTTTGTTGGGTTTTCGGTTACTTCAGTGCCCCCAGGGCCCTCGGTCCCTCACCCCACCCTGTAACCCGTGGCCTCCCTGTAGTGAGTGCCATCTGCAAAAGGGCGGGAGCCAGCCTCGTACACTTCCCTGTTTACTTCCATTACGTCGTACCGAAGCTGTCGACTCATACCCTTAATTACTCAGTTGGCTTCGACAACCCTCCTCTCCGTTACCCCGGACTGCCCCAGAACTTCTGGAATGGTGCATACAACCACGTGCACATTCTCAGACACGTCCCTCAGCTTACGCATTCCCACGTTTAGCTGCTTTCCGAGGTTCTGGCTCCTACCCTTGAGCATATCATTAATCCCCGCATGAACTATTACTAGGTTCCTTCCCTCCCGGTTATCCCACACCCCCTGACGTGCTGTGGTCATAGCATCCACCGTACACTTTCCTGGCTGGACCTCTACGGTTACCCTCTCGTCTCATTTCACCCTGTTCAGTAAACCCCTCTTAACCCGTGCTACGTTAGAGCTCCCCACTACCAGTACCCTAGATCCCCCTGGCACCTGCGCGCCCTTGTCCTGCGACTTATCTCCTGTCACCTGACTGCCCGACGCCAGCTGCACGACGGCGCTATTGAGCTGAGGGTTACTCAGGTCTCCAGCGTCGTCGAGCCCGCCATCCAACAGGCCGGACCCCCGACCACCAGTGACCCCAGCCTGCAGACTGGCGGCTCGTCCCGCTAGAACTGACACTTCCTCCTTTGTTCCCTCGTTACTCTCACTCGCTCGAATTACCTCTTCCAGGCGCTCCACCCTACTGTCACACTCCCTCTTGCTCTCCTCTAACCCGCCTTCCATACCTCCCCCAGCTCTTCCGCCTGCTTCTCGAGGCCGACCCGCTGCTCCCGCTCATGATTAAGCTGCCTAGTCAGCTCCTCAACCTGGGCCTATACGGCCAAGCGAGAATTAGGTCCAAGAAAGAACTCAACTAAAACCGACTGATTGCCTAAAATTCGATAATTAACCTTTTAGTTAGGAAAGAAAACGGCATAGTGTATTTAGAAAGTTGTGGGCCATAATCGAAAGCCACCATACCAACGCGCGTACACTAATATACGTCGTCCTGATAAGGCGTCCTCCTCATTTGGGCGCGAAAATATAGTTCTGATTTGATGTCACCATCTCCGCGTGGCACAGCTCAACGCCATGAAGCCAAAGGGATAAATCATGCGCCATGCTGTGACAACGCCCCTGTAGAAGGGGCGAGGAGCGCGGCGGCCGAAAAGATTGCGGTAACACGATTCGCGTCCAAATTAGGCTTTTTAGGACGCCGTGAACTACTTCACGTGTGTTACATCTCTCTAAAAATGAATGATTGTGTGTTTTTGATGACTACAGATAAGGCACAAACCGCAATTGCGTAACTTTGACGTCTTTTTTAGAAAAATGTCTAGTTGTTAAAAAAATCACCCTCTATAAACACAATTGTAAGGCAGTTTTTTACAGCCGGGGACATCATTACGGCACGGAAGGAGACGTTGACCACGGATTATCCACAGCCACTGTTTTTTTTCGTACGAGAATAAGCAAACATTTGATACCAAATAAAATAGATTTAGCATTCACCAAATTCGGCGTGTTTACTTGATTCAAATCGATATTTGATATTATTACACTTATTTTGTACCCTCCACACGTCTACTTTATTCCCTACTGAGTTACAAGTGATAACTTGCATTGTTTTTCGTCGTGTAAGGTTATTAACAAATTATTAACGATCGGAGCTATACAATTACGCGAGGCGCATTTAAAGATATTCAAAATTGTTCTGAGTACGCAAACAACTTTTCAAGCTTCTTGCTGTTCGGGGTCTTTCCTACACGCAGTACCAATAATAAAGCCAAAACCTTATAGAGGAGACCATCTCTGTCGACTCAACGCGCAAACACGATGTGAAGCGTATAGTGCGTACGTTGGAAAAGAGATACCGGCGAGGCGAACGATAGCGTCGAATGTCCAGGCATCAAAATGTCCGTGCACCGAAATATCCGCGCAACGAAAAGTCCCACACCGAAAAGTCTTTGCAGCAAAAAGTCCGTACACTGAAATGTCTGTGCACCAAAACGTCCGCACCGAAATTCTCTACAGCGAGACGCTCTACACCGAAAAGTGCTAGATCCACCACGGATGGAATCCTTCGTCATCTATGGAGCGCCATCCCTGAGATACCGAAAAACGCCGCACGTACTTCTCGTTGTCGCCATGAATTCGCCTAAACAACGAAAGATGCCAAACTAGGGAGCCTTCATGTGCGCTTTGCTAGGGCATGCTAGGGTGATGCCACCCTTTGTAATACCACTCGCCGACAAACCAGCAGCCATTTTGTTCCTCGGCGATAATCCGTGGGGCTTATAACCCTCCCGGAAACAAGCACCTTATCTCAGAAGTTCGGAGCAGCGTTGTGGAACCCACGGAGGGAGGATTAGCATTTTCCCCCTCGGATGGGATTACCGATGGACACAAAGGCCACTTTCCGGCGCACGGGGAAACAATGAGAGGAACAAAATGGCGGTAGAAGGGGGTGTGGGAAAGGGAAACAGGTAGAGTGCCTTCATGTGCGCTTCGCATAGTGATGCCAACTGCCTGTTTCCCTTTCCCACACCCTCTTCCAACGCCATTTTGTTTCTCTCATTGTTTCCCCGTGCGCCCGAAAGTGGCCTTTGTGTCCATCGGTAATCCCATCCGAGGGGGAAAATGCTAATCTTCCCTCCGTGGGTTCCAAAACGCTGCTCCGAACTTCTGAGATAAGGTGCTTGTTTCCGGGAGGGTTATAAGCCTCACGTATTATCGCCGAGGAACAAAATGGCTGCTGGTTTGTCGGCGAGTGGTATTACAAAGGGTGGCATCACCCTAGCAAAGCGCACATGAAGGCTCCCTAGAAACAGGCAGTTGGCATCACTCTATGCGTAGCGCACATGAAGGCACTTTATGCCAAACTATATATTTATATTAAAATTGATACTTCAATGACTACTTCTTTGAACAGAACAAGTTATTTGTGCTCTCACAACAACGAGAATCGTCCTCCAAGCCAATGCTGCAAAAAGTCAATCCAACTCGTTGGGAAGAGCAAGTGCTAAGCTCGCTCAAAAGTCAAAACAGCTCCTCGGTTGGTTCAGCTCTGGGGGTGTCGCGAACTTTTGTCGACCGGATTTTTAGGTCGAACTTTCGGGGTTCGACTGGGTCGAACGGGTTCGACGAACCTTCGACTTTTCACCAGATTCGACCGGTTCGACTTTGCGGACAGTGTGGCCAAACCTTGAAACAAGCTTGACTAGGTTTGGAGAATTTATTTTTATGCAAAGGGTTATTTTATTTTATGAACAATTGCAATTAAAAGAAACCAGTTCTAATCACTGAAGAAGTTAATAACTTAATGTCTTTGTACTGTATTACCCTAAAATAACCAATCAGCGGTGCCCTTAATTCATCCCTTAGCCATCACCATCCAATCCGAAGCCAGCTGGCCAGCCTGTCGCGCATGCGCACATGAGTCGAACCTTAATACAAGGTTCGTCGAAATTTCCACGAAAAGTTTGAAAAAGTCGAACCTGGTCGAACTCGAACCTCGGCCGGTTCGCGACACCCCTATTCAGCTCCTTGTCGCAGGCTGGCTTCTGGATAATCTTTTCAAATCCTTCAAGCTTTCATTTCCCCCCCCCCCCCAAACTTGCCCCCGAAAAAAATCAGGCAGCGGGCAAAAAAAAAAACAAAAAAAAAACAAAAAAAAAATCGAAAATGGCAAGGAGGAAACGAGAGGCGGTTTCCTCCTTTCCCAGTGGCGAGAAGGAAAGTGGGGGTCAAGTTCCTTCTCTCTGGTTGCGGGCCGGCCTTTAAGCCGACACTCGAAACTCATCCCCGCCGCCTCCTCCAGACTCCCGAAACCCGTCTCCTCTAGGTAACACCACCTCCCACACCTCTCGCACTGCACCAACCCGTCCCCACCCTTGTCATGCCGACCCATGTCTATAGTCGGTTACAAGTCAAGAAGGTAGGAGAAGCTCCTCCCACAAGTGTGATGCGTCCGTTTCAAATCTCTCCGCAGTCGAAAGAAGAGTTCACTGCAAACGCTCCTTGTTCCGCTTCAATGGATTCCCACTTGTCTCCGATCCCACTTTTTAAGAAAGCGACCTTTGTATTCATCGGAGAGGGAACCGAGCCCCTGAAAGCAGCCTTTGTATCCATCGGGGAGGAAGCTAATCCCCGAAAGTCGTATTTGTTTCCGTCGGTGGGGGAGAACTCTAATCTCCCTCTCGTGGCTTCCACAATGCTAAGTCAAAGTCGAAAGATAAAGCAAATATGTACAGAAAGGCAAGACCCTCCTCGCGCGTTGGCCGCGACGTCACGGAAACGGTGGGACGCTATTGGATGCAAAGGTGGCGGAGGGATATCTGATTCCCTTTGAGGGGCATTTGCCGCTACCTTCTTAACCTGTAACTGACTATAGACCGGGAACAAACCGTCCCTTCTTGCCAAAAATTCAAACAGAGCCTACTTTGCGAAACTAACTTCTTAGAAGCCTCAACTAACCTCAACTGCTGCTGTTCAAACCTAACATTGCTACCGCATAGTCACTTCCAATCAACTCTCAAGAAAGAGAAAGAAAAGAAGAAAAACTGGCACTTAGCTTCGGATGCTCGAGGAGAACCAGGAAACACGTCCGCTCACCGCAACCACCAGAGATGCGTTTAAGAAGGGGCGCACCTCAGAGCCCCATAGAGAATACATGAGGTTTTTCGCCAAATTAAAAAGATTCTCACATAATAACGGCTGCGTGGATTTTCTTGAAAATTTCGGCTTTAAAGACATTGAGTCATTATCGAGACACTAAGCGCAACAAGTGTTTCATCATGAATTTAATTATATTCTTCAAAAAATCATGAAAATGGTCAAAATCGGCTAATTCGGCACTCTTGCGTTCGGAGCGAATTTACAAAATTATCTAAATTCAAACATAAGAAGTATTGCGCTTAATGTCTGCTAAATTTATTACGGAATCGAATAATATTCAAATTATTCATGTAAGTCGATTTGTTCCGTAACTACAGCAAATATAAAGAACCAAGGTGTCGGTGCTTGTTTTCGTCGTTTTTAAGGTACCTCTCTCTCCCGTGCGGTGGCGCTCGCTGTCCACGAAATGCGAAATCGTCCGTTCGGAAATCGGCCGGATCGGCACTGTGCGAGGTGTTCTTCCGCGGCCGTATTCCGCGCCCGTATCCTGTTTCATTCTGCACGCCGAGGCGTCAGTGTGCGTGTCTTGCTTTCCTGGTTCTCGCTGGGTAGGTCTCTGTGTTTTCCCAAGTGGCAAATTCACCTTAAAGCTATGGGTCGAAGACAACCGTCCTGTGGCAAGCGGACCGCGAGGTGTTCCACAGCCTCGCGGTCCGTCAACGCGTTGTGCTTGTTTCTACTTTTTTTTTCTTTTAAAATCAGGTTTTTTTTTTTTTGACGCAAAGTTTTATTTTATCGTTATCCTTCACACAAACGTCCTTCGGCCTTGGGGTCGTGGAAATCGGGGATGAAGCGTGCACAGAGTAGATCGTTGTTTTCCTCCTTTCTATTTTTCACGGACGTCCTGTGACCTCCGCACGGTTTGTGGTCACCGCAATCTAACGCGGGGAAAAACGGGTCGCCTGTTCTGTAGTCAGGGTATTCCTAGGGGAGGGTGATAACTCGCTGTTCTTCTGGAAATTCACATATCACCCAAAAAGGTGACATGGGTAATGATTACGGTATGTTTTTTCCGGTGTTTATTTTTGAGCGAAAATCGGCGCATGTTTTTCGGTGCTTATTTTTTAATCACCAGTGTACTATGGGTTGAACGTCTTGTGATGACGCTAAAAAGCGTTGATAACCAAAGAAAAATGCGATTGGGCAAGAACATTTCAAATTTCCAATTCTATTCACATATCCATTACGCTCTTCTCGTGGGAGCATCTATCCTGACGAAAAATGCCTAAGTCATTGAGCTGTGAACGCATACTCAGTGTACAATCTTTCGGCCTAGAGAGGTATTGCGCACGCTCGAACGCGCTTCACAGCCCAGTAGACGAAGTTGGTTACACCCACAAGGCGAGTTTTTGAATGGTCTGTAGTAGGCAAAAGAAACAAATAACAGTCAACGCATATCAGCTCTTCAAGCGAAGAGGCGCGTTTCTAAGGTCAATGGTTCCGGACGGCACTAATGTTGTTGGCGTTGTCGTAAGATGACGTCAGTTCATACGAATTGACGTCATCTTACGTGATCACGTGACACAAACACGTCATCTTACATGATCTCGTTACACGAAATGACGTCATCTTGCGTGATCACGCTGCACGAAATGACGCCATCTTACGTGACCACGTAACACGTCATCTTGTAAGTCAACCTCTCCCCACAGCAGCGCGCTCCGCGCTTTCCGGGCCCGTGCAGTGCTGTAGTCGAAATCAAGCTCCCTATGGCAAGCGAAAGCTTTTGAAGTCTCACATTGAGAATACTCGCAAGCGACCGTCTGTGGAAGCTTCGCACGTTGAGGTTTTTGTTGAGATCGAGCCATCGTGTTCCATTAACTATAGTTGAAGTTATCGTTCAATAAAGCCCTAAAAAATATGAATGTAGTTGGTCTAGACATCAAGATCTAATCAAAAATGCGGTGTGACGTCGTTTAATTAACGTGTATATACAAGTGTAGAAAAAAATGAGTTATTTGTGCATAGATGTTTAAAAAAGTGTTTATTATTCGACATAGGACTTTGGGAGAAGGATGTGTTCAGATTTTTCTTCATGAGCGCAAATATACCTGACGCCATAAATAGTGACGATTTCATCGTCCCAATGGTGAGCAGGTGATTTCTTGCTCGGAACAATGATGCCATTTCATAAACCAAGTTCTGTGACATATGTTTTTCCAATGCCTGGTCACTATTTTGTAAACCTTTCAGTCCAAACGAGTATACTTCTGTTTGTTTTTGTTAGCTGAGGAGGGGGTCACAGAGCCTATCTTTTTGTCTTCCTCTAGGACAGACGTACAGAGTTATGCCGCAACACGCATCTGTGGAGCACACAGAGCTATCGCTCTCCTGTTGGCGGTACACTAGCAGACGACACAACGCAGCTCCGTAGTCTATCGAGGGCACGGCTAGCCGCGGCCCGTAGCGCGACCGTTCAGACTAGGGAAATGGTTTTGAAGAACCGAGAAATGGTATCTTGTATACAATAATCACATGTCGTTAGTATATTCTACTTGCTAAGCCAAATAAATATTTGCAGCTTGTGAGAATATGTTTGCGTGACGATTTACCGTTCACACTCCTGACGGATGTTAGCGAATCCTTTATGTTCGTGGCTCGCAGTCATCGGTACCCCCTCGGAGTGACTTCACCATAAATATATTTTCTTGCTTGCAGGACATCATAAAAATCACAAACACGCGAGAAAAAAAAAATCTTATGAGTACGCGTGATTTTTAGCTTCGCAGCTCTAAAGATGCCCGGTAAATGTCGTCCAGCTTGGGAAGAAACTAATCCTTTTTGTTGGAGTTTGACTATCGTATGCTGGCAGCTCGTTTCCGGTCTGTTTTGTCTATACTCCGTTTCACCGTAATTTGGCAACCCTCAGTCAGAGCTGCTGTGAGGGAATCGCAGTCGCGGAGCAAAGCACGTGACAGCTACTTTTAGGAGCAGTACTATGGCGCCTGCAGCGCGTCTCCGACTGGTGTGTTTAGCGTCTTATGCTGGCCATACATCAAAAGTGGTCCCGAAGTGCAACAAATGACGTCACAGAAGACGGAGTGCCACGCTGCTGCATCTCGCGATCCTGGCAATTCATCGTAGAAATGCTGGCGAAAACCACGAGGGAACACGAGTGTCGCTGTCGTCATGGCGTCCCAACGAAAAGCAATTATACAATTTCGAGGTTTTTGTAATTCGGTAATTTAAATTACTGTATACAATTTTTAAGAAAATAAAGACATCATAACCAAATAGGAACTTCCGTGCTAAGACATGCAGTGCGACGTGAAGACAACTACTATCTTTTTTTTTTTCTTGATGTCCACAAAAAAAAAAAAAAGGCTATGCAGCATCGATCCTACCGTTTTTTTTTTTTTCGCACATTATGTGATGTTTTCTAACACGAAAGTACCGACGTAAAAGCGCTGTAGAGACGATATAAAAAACAAAAATTTAAGTGAATCGAGCTCTGTAGTGGAACGGAAAAAAATAAATAATTAACGACTTTTTACGGTAAACACTTCACCTCTAAGTAGAACTTCAAAAAAGTGACGGTTACGCACTTTCATGCCCATTTCAACAAAGTTGGGAGAACGATGTATTGCATCTTGTGAATAGACATGTGGAGCAGCATGTTTATGTTAGAGGCATTGTGTGTAATCGCTGCGCAGTACCTGCCAAAAGAAGATATTATTTGGGCACAGTCTCAACCGTTTCCGTCTGTGTGTGCTACAAATACAGCAACTCTTTTCGTAGAAGAAGTGATGAGGAAATGGCGTGCCCTTGATGATACGATTGTGATTATGAAATAAAATTTTTAATCAGCCAATAATTGCGACCTGTCTGGTCGCCTGGAACCCCGACAACAACTATCGTTCTCTGGAAAGTTCATTCTAATATTTACACATTTTGTGGAGTTCATCGAGCGAATAAGAATGTTCCAACAATGAGCTAAACCTACACGAGTTCCCAAATCCAACACGGCGCTTTTGAATTTTAGCGCCGTAGATAGTTCTGCGAACAGTGTATACTTCTGTGCAAATATTCGTCTAACAGTTTTGCAACGTTGGAAAGCATCGGAATTATTCAGAATACTGCGGAGTTGATACTCGGGAAGATAAGACGGGCACTTGGGAGAAACGGACTGTGGCATTTGAGACAGGGGCACAACCGGGGGACAAACGTGCTACAATCGCATACCCTTCCAAGGTCATCGCTTGGGCGACCGCGCGCGCGCCCAAGAAACCTTTCTTTTCTTCTTTTTAGGGGTGGAGGGGGGGAGGGGAGGGGAGGGAAGTGGTGTAGGCGCTGATTGTCTTCCTCCTTTGTGGCTTTTGACAGATGCACAACGAGACTGGCAGAACAAGCGCATGATTCATTTCTTTCGATGGAGGCGTTCTGTCTGTGTATGCGAACATGATTTTTTTCCCTTTTAGTAGTTAGTTGTTCTTGCCTTGACTCGGGTCCCAGTGGGTGCGTTGTCGTTGTATGCCCACTATTTTTTTTTTTTTTTTTAGTTTATGGTAGTTTTTGCGCTGATGGGGTATCAAAATAGACAAAAATAAAAAAAAATAAAATAGCGCCTCGACAAAAAAAAAAAAAAAGTTGTTGCGATCAGGAACGTTTTTAAAACGACTTTAGGAGCCTGCGGTGTTACCATAGGTGCAGGATTGAGTGCGTAACCCACGCACTTGAAGAGAAGGGGAAGCTCTCGTCTTATTGGAACTCTCTTTTATGGGATTCCATGTCGCGACTGTCCTTCAAAATCAACTGTCATTTATTTCTCGCTCGTGGCTTCCAAGTACTGGAAGCCACGACTCGAGCCACAATAGTTTTGCGAAATCAAGGTTTCGCTGAAATGGATAACTCTCGCGTACAGTTCGAAGCGCAATACCTTTGCCGTATTGACTCGCGAGAGATGCCCCCAACACGGCTGAGTATGGCGGTGCTCCAGACCTAACATCTAAATTTTGTTGCCTTACCTGTTACTATTTCGCGCCCATTTTGAGCCATATCAAAATGAAAGCGCATGATGAAATGAAAGTGACACTCGTTTTCCGCTCGATGGAAATTTCACGCCAGCTCGCTGTCTTTGCTGGTACCTTGAGCGTTTCCCAGCGATGCGGAGAGTTAAAAAAAAAAAAAAAACACGTACGATGGCATCTTTTGCACACTCATTACTTCTGTAAAACTGAGCCACCTCGTATCCTTTTGTTTTTCTTTCATGGTACTAATTTCTTTCTGCGCATTACGGCTGTTACGACGCTAAGTCTGTCTGCCCTTCGAATTTGAACTTAGGCTCAGATCAGGGACGAACCAGTTTAAATCAGGAAAATATAATTAAGACTGTAGCAAAGTGAATCTATCATATCGATCGGAAATACGATTTGGCACATTCCATCTGAACACATATTGTGCACAGCGAATGCAATAGCGAGTCAGCGTGCAAAACGCCGCCACACTGAGCTACCATAACATCTCAGCGATTTTTGCATAGCACCGAGCACGGAAAAGAGAAAACAGTTATTCGTTCACATAAACGAAGCAAATTTATTTAAAGCTCGGACACTCCGTACGTCCAATCTAGCTAAGGTTATCAATAGACTCGACCATGTCATTTGTCGAAACAGATAAAAGACGTTGGCAAAAATGATTAGACTGAATAAGTGAATCTAACGCACGTATTTTACCAACCGACGGTCGTGCGCCTTCAATACCCTTTCCAATTGTCATTGCGCACCTTGGACACACTTTGGGAGCAATGCATATTTACATCGCCGCCCGAGGTCTCCATTGAACGTGTAGTGCTGACCCAAATAAAATGCTAACCTGACTCTCAATCGCTCACCGCAAAGGACGATTTCGAACAGGCGGTACTGTAGGTCACTTGAGATAAAAAAAAAAAAAAAAGGGGACCGGCATTTTTATTCCTACCTCCGAACAGAAACGAGCGCCACCCACTGCATCACACAGCGCAGAGGCCGGACTTAGGGAGCCTTCATGTGCGCTTTGCTAGGGTGATGCCACCCTTTGTAATACCACTCGCCGACAAACCAGCTGCCATTTTGTTCCTCGGCGATAATCCTTGGGGCTTATAACCCTCCCGGAAACAAGCACCTTATCTCAGAAGTTCGGAGCAGCGTTGTGGAACCCACGGAGGGAGGATTAGCATTTTCCCCCTCGGATGAGATTACCGATGGACACAAGGGCCACTTTCCGGCGCACGGGGAAACAATGAGAGAAACAAAATGGCGGTGGAAGAGGGTGTGGGAAAGGGAAACAGGCAGTTGGCATCACTCTATGCGAAGCGCACATGAAGGCACTCTAGCCGGACTCGGCCACCGCGCGTACATACCAAGCGCGCGCGAGGGAGGGAGAAACTTCCTCCGCCAAGAGAACACGGCACATTTCGGGATCTATTTCACGAAGCGGATAACGCGGGCCTTTTCACACCTCGATACTGGCGCCATCTAGAAGTTGCGCGTTCAACCACGTTTCGAGCCGCGCGCCATCTGGTGGCTGAAACGGACGAATAAATAGAGGTACCGCGCCCTCTTAAGCGCGAAACACATGTACGACGAAACCGTCCGATCCGACGTCCGACCGCGCAATACGACGGTCGGAGGCGAGGGTTTTCAACGCTCTCCGATGCTACGAAAACCCACTGTGCCGACTGCGCCGCCAGTGGCGTTCCGGCGAATGGGCGGGATGGCGGCTGGCGGGCTGGCTGCTGGCGGTTGCTGGCGCTACTCGCGCGCGGTCGCGTAGGCGCAACGAGAAAGCGCGTGATCTGTACCGAGCGTTCCCAAAATCCACTGCCATCGCGGCGCCGTACGTTTTGCAATAGGTGGGAAAATCGCAATTCCACCTCAGACGCGTTTTCTTACAAAAACAAGAAAGTTTCTTTTTTTTTTTTTTTTTTTTTGCGAAAGTGAGGTTTATTGGGTTGTAAGGGCATGTTTTGCCACTAATTTTTCCACTAAACATTTAATTGAAAAATTAAGGACGTTTACAAATGTCTAATGCGAGACTACTCTGTTTCATACTTAGTGTGCAACGCTGTCAAAGCTACTGGCGCGAGAATGGGGCTTGATCTCATTGATAATTTCAGTTCAGTTCAGACTAGGGGTGTCGCGAACTGGCCGAGGTTCGAGTTCGACCAGGTACGACTTTTTCGAACTTTTAGTGGAAATTTCGACGAACCTTGTATAGAGGTTCGACTCATGTGCGCATGCGCGACAGGCTGGCCAGTTGACTTCGGATTGGATGGTGATGGCTAAGGGATGAATTAAGGGCACCACTGATTGGTTATTTCCCTTAATACAATACAAAAATATAAGTTAACTTTTTCAGTGATTACAATTGATTTCTTTTAATTGCAACTCTTCATAAAATAAAATAACCCTTTGCATAAAAAAAAAGTCTCCAAACCTAGACATGCTTGTATCAAGGTCTGGCCACACTGTCCACAAAGCCGAACCGGTCGAATCTGGAGAAATGTTCGAAGGTTCGCTTTAAGGCTGCGGTCCCACGGCGGCCATGACATATGACGCTTTCCGCACGTTTTCGAAATGCGATTGTGGCGTGTTCAAGATTTCTAAAATTATGTGTTATATATCATCTTGTCCTGTACAACATTATCCTTCCTCTGATGTAGGATTTGTTTTCCTAGTGCAAAACGCTAATTCAGTGGGCACCCGCGAACATTGGCCTTTTTGGCAAAACATGGTTTCGTAGTACAGTGGTACAGGGTGCACAATTGGAGCAATTTATTTCAAATTTTAGAATGTTATAGAAGAAGAGTGCGTTCATTGTCATTAGAGGCCCTTTTTTCGTTTTTCATTTTATTTTGACAGATATTTACTTTAAAAAATGTACCTCGCGGAAGCACATTCAGTCGCGGATTTTTGGCCGCCTACTCGGTCATTTTATTTGAAACCTTTTACATGTGTTTGCAACTATGGTAGAAAGAGCTACGCTAAATTTCATTGTAATATGGCCTAAACGTTTTTCGGAATGCTCACGTGAAAAGTGACAAAAACAGTTTTTTTTGGCAAACTTCATTTGGTAGTACAGTGGTACAGCGCTTAGGGATTGGCACATTTGAATAAAATTGTAGACCTGCAAAGAAAATCATATTCTGCTTTGTCATTAGAGGCCCTTTTTCTAAATTTCACGTTTGAGTTTCCATAAAAAAAGTGAATATAGGCGAAATCACGAATTTGTTGATAGTCAAAACCGAGTATTTTGACCCTTTTTGGCAGACATTTAGGCCGATATTTTTAGTATTAAAGGGAGATTACTGTTCCAGGTCCTGATTATTAGCCCACATTTTCACTAATCGAGCCTATTTATTAAAACAAATCATAAAACATACAGAAAACACAAATTGGATGTCTGGTTGCACCCTCTATGTGGCGGTGGCTGAAATGTGACTACGCGAGGTTCAGGAAACTGCCGAGGATGGCGCTGATTCCAGCTGTGGTTGCCAGCTTCGGAAACTGGTTTTACGCTTGGCTTCTTCCGTTTCTTGCAAAATAACGTGCTGGAAAACTAGGTCGAAACTCGTGAGGTCCTTCATAACACGGTACTTTCTACTAATATAGCTTTTAGGAAGAATTTCAGTCGCTTTCATATTGTCAAACGATTTTTTTTTATGCGAGGCTCCACCGGTTTAGTTTGCTCAATAAATTGTTCACGCAATCGATATCGAAGTTTCAAATTACCGAAATGCCAAAATCGCCAGTTCCGCGTAGATACGCAGCGTGACGCACGTGCTTCTGGTGCGTGTACACGTACGTGTTGGCTGCGTGGTTCTTCGGTTGCTGCGAGTTTTCGCGTATGTATTGTGCACTGCTTACCTCCGTCTGCGCACGCCTCTCATCCTTGTAACTGCCCCTGCTCTGTTTGCCTAGAGTGAAGTTTGTGTCTGTCTTTTCGTTCGCTGACTAAGCTCGTGTCGGTGTCCTTCCTACTGGCTGCTGTTCGTGTTTGCGTACCGTGTGTGTCGCTTTGATTACTAGGTCCCCTGCTTATGGGGTGGAGCAAGCGGTGGGCGTCGCGCCAGGGGTGGGTCGTGACTGGGGAAACAGCTTAGCAGCCGACGCCGACTTCGGCGCGTTTCTTCTGCGCACGCGCGTACTGTCATTGATATCGCAACTTCGCGCCGTGACGATGCGCTGATCTACAGGCCGGTCGGCGCTCGCGTGATATTGTTGAAAATTCTTGAGCGTGTATTTACGTTTCGAAAGCCATAATAGAATTAAAGTGGACATTTGGCCGGCAGCCGGCATACCGTGGCTCTGAAAACAGATTGCTAGGAGTGCCCTCTCATTCGCTGGTTCCACGCTGGGTGCGCGCAGTCCGTGCTTCTGGCCTCCCCGGCCGCCCAAATGCGTTTTTCTGATGCTTGTTTTGTTTTCAGTAAACAGACAATAGATTCCTGCTGATATTCTCCTTTATAATCTTCACTCTTGACAACTCTTTAGTGTTGGAAGGAACTCCGTCAAATTTGACGATAATGCATGTGTAAGTACAACTGGAACCTCATAGTTGCAAGAATACTTTTCCTGGATTGTCTGCATTAGAGTGCCCCCATGTGCGCTTCGCGCACATGAAGGCTCCCTAGTCTGCACCTTTCTGATAACATGATCGGTCTCCATAAATTGCACTTCCCCGCTTCGGGAGCACGGCCAGCGGTGGTTCTCTGTCGGTCATCGAACCTCACACACGTGAAGCGTTGTCAAAGCTGTGATATACCGGGCGTTTTATTATTATGTTTTGTTTTGTTGTTTCTTTTTTTGCTGAAAGAAATTATACTTTTGGTATTCCCGGGGATAACATTATCGGCTGCGTTTGACGTAAAGGAACGAGCGTAAATTGACAGTTAGTGGCCTAATAAACTAAAATTTGCCATTTGCGAACGCTGGAGAGGGGGCGACCTCCTCTCCCCCGTTCGCTCCGCTGAAGTGGAACAGGGTGGGAGGAGCTCCCACTTCGTTCTTGACCTGTCACCGACTACAGTTGCGAATTCCACTTGTCATTTTGGAGCGATGACGAGATAGAGCTGAGTCATGTATTGCGTTCTCTGAGATGAAGAACGCAATGCGCGCGGAGTTGCTCCACGTATGCACCAGTCACCAGTAAAAACGACCTGTCCTCCGAGGAGGTCGAGCGAGACGCCGGCTGGCATGGGGGTCGGTCACCTCACCGTCACCACCGTCTACCGTGCCTTCAAAAACACGGGGCGCAATGTGTTTCTGCAGTATAACAAAAAAATTTAACAAACAAGGTGCAAACTTTCATTTTTTTCCTAAGTGTGGTTTGCAGGGCTGAACCGAATACAAAAACGATACGCCGTGCTGGGATGACGTCGACTACAATGGTACACGATCATAACAAGAGCACAAATCCTGCCACATTATTTTGCTACAGTGATAAGAGCATATATATCTTTGTCCGCGATGCGGCAACAGAGACATTATTTCCAAATTAGAGTTCGAAGTTAGCCTTCGATGCTAGCATTGACCAACTCACTTCACTCACAGGGTGAAAATGTGAAACTTTGTATCATTCGGACAGAGATCGAAAAATAACACGCACCGCTTCAACTTGGACACCCCAAAATAATTAACTTTAGTGTGCCAGGTGGGAGGACTTTGAAAAATGTTGTTTCGTTTTTCCAAGAAAACAGGCTTGGTTTGCTTCAGGCGGACAAGGAGGGGGGGTTTGTTGTGCTCCCACAGGACATGTTAACGTCCAAGTCGAGCGCTGCAATTCAAAAACACTTTAAACTGACCTCCCTTGATCCCAAGAAAGTCAAGAGTGCTGCGCTGAAGTTGTGTAATAGTCTCGAGTTGTCTACTTTAGAGAAAGGCATTGGGAAAAGCAAGGCAGGGCACCTGGAAGTTTTCTTTTCTGTGAAAACTCACAAGTTGGGGCTGCCCTTCAGAACCATTGTTACGGAGAGGGGTGCTTGGCAGAAACTGGTAAGCCAGTACCTTCAGAAACACTTAGGTGCCCTGGAACTTTTTGACCCGTTTTTAGTGCGCAATTCACAGGCGGTTGTGGAGTATCTTAGCAATGGCGTACGCGCAGATGCAGCAGCGTTTTCCATTGATGTCGAGGATTTGTTTTATTCCGTACCCCATGAGCGCCTCTTTGCTTCGGTGCGTGAGTGTATCGATAGAAACGGGGTGATTCCATTTCAGAACGCAAGTGGGGTGGGGGTTGATGGCTTTCTGGAACTGTTGGAGTTTTATTTACAATCGACGTTTGTCCTGTTTGACGGTGGTTACTATTTGCAGAACGAAGGAATATGTATAGGCTCAAGTGTAGCGCCCATTCTCTGCGACATTTATTTGGCCATGTGCGATCGAGCTATTGTAGAAAATTTGGACGGAAACAGCGTTGGGAAAGTGTTCAGATATGTGGACGATTACCTCGTGCTCACTAAATCGTCTGGGGGGGTCCTCGAGGATCAGGTTGTCAAAAAGGTGATGGAAGTTTTTGCAAAAAACTCTGGGGGACTGAGGTTTACTCATGAACTCCAAGATGGGTTCTGCCTCCAGTATTTAGATTTAAAACTACAGTTCACAGGAAGTCACGTATGTTGGGCCTACCATCCTCGTACGAAAAAGGGACTTCTGCCCTTCGACTCCGCCCACTCAAAGCTCGTCAAACGAAGCATAGCGTCTTCGTGTATGCAGGCTGCCCTTGATAAGTCCTGTCCCCATTCTATGGCAGAGAGCTTTGAACAGCAGACAGTGCGGCTTGCAGCAGGGGGATACCCTTCTTCTGTTTTGCTGGCGGTAGCGGAAACGCTGTTAAAAAAGATTAAGGGGGGACCTCATCAGCGGCTGGAGAGACCTAGCAAGAGGCCTCAGGTTATCCCGTATCAGCACAGAATTTCCCACAACCTGAGAAAGGTGGCGGGGAGGTTTGATGTCCCTGTCGTGTTTTCGGCGCCTCGTAAGCTGGCACACCTTTGTTCTAAAGTAGCCGAGAGGAGGGGGGGTGGGAACCAATGCACTGTAAACCACAGAAAGAAGTACGTGGATTGTGCGATCGGAGTGGTGTACAGGATCCCGTTAAGCTGTGGAAGAGTTTACGTCGGGCAAACGGGCCGTTGCATAAATGAAAGGGCACGCGAACATGACTGGTCGCTTAGTTCAACAGCAGGAGGGCATTTGCCCCTGCACTGCGGAACATGCAAATGTCATCCTGATTTCAATAAGATCACAATCATGGGGAGGGGAGCAGATAAAACAGCCAGGGAAATTTTAGAAGCGTATGGAATAAAAAAGGAGGGGGAACAGAACTGCGTGAGTCAAACTTCTGTGTATTTACATAAGAAGGAGATTACTTTCATGGACACGTGTTGATGCGAGTGTGTTTTTTGTGGGTGTTTTCTTCGTTGGGTCCTTTTCAATAAATATTCAGTTGTCAGTTCAGCGCTCGTCCTGTGTACTCCTTTTCCTCCCGTCCTTGTCGTTTGCGCGCTGTTTCCATTATTTCTAAGCATGAACCAACTCGCCCACATCGCTACTCTGATTTAGTGGATCGCACGCAAAAGCTTCGCGTACGCAAGAAAATTGCCGGTCAGAAGTACGGTTCCGCAAACAAAATCAACATATGAGTCATCAAATTATGAAGAAAAACCAGGTGGGAGCGTGCCAAAAATATTCGACATTTATTGTTGTCAATATTTGTTTTTCTATCCACGTGCTTATGTCGCAGTGGAAAGCCGTGAAACTCCCTATAAAATTATTTTGGGCAGTGTTTCCGACGGTGCTCGCTCGATCGTAAAATGCCGCTACGACGTTTCGAGCGGGGACCACTCTTCATCACCTAATGAAGAACGGTCCCCTCTCGAAACGTCGGAATAAACTTCGAATTAATAACTCCGACAGTACGCATTTTTGACTTTATATATATATATATATATATATATATATATATATATATATATATATACAATTTACTAATACAATGTCTGGACATTTACACTTACCAAGTAACCATTTTCAGCTGTGATTTGAGACTGTGTTGCGGTTATCCCGCTCTTATTTATTTATTTTTTGTTTCTCTTGTTTCTGGCCTTTTTAGTATAGGCTTCCACCAGCTCGCTTGCGCGTGAACTCTAATTTCAAGTGAAACAAGTTTGTAAATCAGGGTGACACTATATAGGTTTGAAATCCTATACCAATTTTATTGCCATTTGGTGAGCCACATACGAATTTTGAAATATATCTTTTCATCCAAATAATCGATTAGTAAATCGAATAGCGATTCGGACGAATTTACTACGACGGGAAGAACGAATTTGCAAATCTCATGGCAATTAGGAAATTTCAGCCATCCTTGGTTTCCGATTGGTCGCGCTCAGTAGCGGCTCCCTCCGCACAGAGTAGCCTCGAGTCAGAATTCGCGGAGTCTCTACTGACCGGCCAAAAAAGTGCGGCGCTTCAACTGCTCCCGCCCAGACGACTTGATGTATTTGTATACGCCCATGACATCGGCCGCGATCGGCGATTGAGGTTCCGTTAGCCGACGCAAGCGTCAGCGGACGTCTCATATTTCCATACTCTCATTTAACTACAGAAACAAAAACAAAACAAAAAAAAAATCATCCAGTCCATGTTCACTATGTTCACCACTGACAAGATAGTCGGTAGTCGACGAGTTTCCGTGCAAAGCCGATCAAAACGAGGCACCAGATCAACTTTTACGGCTGCCATCAGGAAAGATCTGGCTTGTCGCGTTCCCTCAACGTCACTCCGAATATTGTTTGTGCCCCGCGCACCATCCTCTTGTAGCAATATTTTTATTGTCCCCATGTGATTTCTTTTTTATGTTCCTACTGGTGTTTGATCATAATTCGGTCATTGAAATAGTTTTTGCTGCCGACCCTACCATTATTTTGACCCTCTGGCAGCAAAGGAGTATTATGCCGGCATTACACACGAAATAAGAATGTAGACACTCCGTCCCATATCTCAAATTACATCACAATGTGTTTACACAACTGTAGTGCAGAGGTACGATGAGCAGGCTCTGAGAAAATATTAGTTTCAGTATTTTCAAAAGAGCGACGAAACAAAATAAAGAAAGGACCGCCAATCGGCAGCGCGTGCAAGCAGAGCCAGTAGTGACAGGAAGCTCGAGGTGTGTCTTTCGTACGGCCGGCATCAACATTGGCGCGCAGGTTTTGCAGCATTTGCTCATACTAGAGTTCCTGTATAGACCTTTTCCGCTTACTCTTGCCCCCAACCGCCAAGAAGGCATATCCGGTATGGGCGACGAAAAAATATTAAAACGTTTCAACCTGCAAATATTAAAAAAATAGAGGGGAGACAAAATGGGAATGGGTGACTGTTACGCTTATCTCCTAAATGCATTCTATTGGCGTGGCGACGGCAAAACAATGTCTTCGCCCATACTGGAAGTGACGACAATTCAAGATGGCGGCGCCCTTGTGAAAAAGGTCTATAGGCTCCCTACGGGAGCCAGAGTTGCGCATTCGTTTTCCCCGCGCCGCCACGCCGCTATTCGCCGAGATCCATCACGTGAGGAGCAAAGCATCCGGTGGCGTGCAAGAAAGCCACCTTTACAGTCGCTCCGCCGACGTTTCTCTTGCCACGGCGTATGTTCCCCTGCTTTCCGCCTCCTTTTCCCACTCTCCTGTTTTTCATGCGCGGCGGCGCGCGCGGCGCCGCTATTCGCCAAATTTAGTCACGTGAAGAGCAAAGCATCCAGCTCGTGCGGGAAAGCCGGCGCTACAGTCACGCGCCGAGGCTGAATGCGCAACTCTGCTACCGTAGGTAGCTATACACTCCGTGCGACGTGACTGGCGCGCCGCCGCGCGGCTGGTACTGAAAGTAGGCAGTGAGAACCCCAGAGAAAACGAAACCGAAACCACGCCGCGTTGGTTGGTACGCATTGAGTTCGGAGCGGTGCGGTTGCGCTGGGTTCACAGCATGAAGTGCTGCCTGTGCTGCGCCATTAAGTGCTTCAATAGTTATGCGTCGTATCTCGTGCGGACAAAGTTTCACAGTTTTTCACCTCGCCGATGTTTTGTGGGACAGCGACAACGATGGAGCCGTGCCGTACGACGCGACAAATTTGGTCTCCCGATCATGTCTGCCACTGTGTCGGCACGGCTGACATATTCTACACTGCCGCTTTGCGCTCTGCGTTTGTTTTCGTACCAGTAACGCCTACATGTGTCAGCGCCGATGGGACGAACTGAAATGCCATCCCACACTCGCGGGTATGCAGTGCCAATTTCGTTGGAGGAATGCCCTCCAAAAAAGTTTCGTCCCCGTCGTACGTGTCGATATTTTCGGACAAGTGTGGCACGCAATCTCTACTTCATGAAGAAGGATTCGAACGGTAAAAACGTGACAAATATAAATCTAAAGAAAATAACAATGAAACTCGAAATCACTAAATAATCGATGTTTGAGTATGGAAGTTTATGTGGTGAGCTTTCTTTCTTGATCCGCCTCCTTTTGGATGTGGAAACGCTGACACCCCGAGTTCTGTCGACAACATTTATTTTCCCGGCTTTAGAGCCACCTATTGCAAAGTGGTTCGAACTGGAAGTACCGTCCGCTGGTCCCTTCCTACCTGTAAAGTGTGCACCTCCCACGATGGGTGGTATTGACAGCCTTTGACGATCAAAGCCAGTTCCCATTTAGTTACGCCGCCCAAACTAAATTTCCACCTGGTTTCGCTATGCCAACTCTTTTTGGTACAGTAAGTGTTGTGTCAAGTGACAGTCGTGTCAAAGTACCTGTGCGCCGAAAATCAGCACCTCGCACAGCGGGTTATTACACAACAGCTGACCGCAAAAGCCCTTGACGGCCAAACCGTGTGTTGGCCGACAACTTTGTTTTCTCGGCTCTGTAACCACCTTTCGTAAAGTGGTTTCAATTAGAAATACAGTCTACTACTCCCTACCTCTAAAGTCTCCACCTGCCACGACCAGTGGTATTCTCTTGACAGCCTTTTCATGGTCAAAACCGGTTCCCATTGAGTTACGCCGACCAAACCGAATGTTCACCTGGTTTCCCTATGCCCCCTTTTTTTTTACAATAAGTGCTGTGTCATGTTACTGTCAAGGCGAAGCACCTGCGTGCCCAAATCTGCACTTTGCACAGCCTGCTTAACACAACAATATGGGTCCAATATTGGATATCCCGTACAGCTTTATTTCTTTATTCGTTAGAAACCTAACTTTCACATCAGCTGTCTTAATGAAACTTGGCACATTTCGTGCACAAACTTAGTGAACATCTCACTCGCCTCCAAATATTATTGTTCCAGCAGTCCTTCGTTTACAGCGACGAGCGAAATAAATTTGCTACTCAGAGCAATTATGGTGGCGGCCGTCCTGCTTTTCGGAAAATTGCTCTAACCCCCTTTTCGGCCGCAACTAGAGAAATTACCCCTAAGAACGACCCAAACTCAATATATAAGAAGTGGAGAACAGCTAGATGCCCTTCTTAGGTTTGCCCCAGCACTCATGCAACGCCACCATCAACGTATCGGCTGAAAAAGCAAAAGTTTCGTCCGTGCGCGCTTCCGCCGCCACAGCTTGGCATGCGAAAAGGCGCCGCAGGCTGCTGAGAGCGCCTCACTCTCGAACGCCAGCTCCTCCGCTAGCGGCGCTGCGCGCGTTTTTCAAAGCGCGGAATGCATACAGGAACTCTAGCTCATACGGACAGCCAACGCCGCCCTGGTGGTTCAACTAATGTTTTGTTCAAGATGGCCGCCGTGGTACCGCAGCCCTATTCGCCTCGAGATCGAACCGTGTCGCCACCGTGCGGCCGAAATTGGAAACGCGCGAAAGCGGGGATACCGCCGTGCGTCGTCTGCTACGGGCGCACGCTCAGAAGCATGGATCTCGACGACGCAAGCCCGTTTAAGGCCGAGCTTGACATTCCTGATTTAATGTTTTATGTTTTTGTTGCCGTTTCTTCTTACTAAAGGTTGTGTTGTATGGTTTCCCATGCGTAGAAATTCAGCAAAGCAATTAATATTAAGTCGGAAGCTTCCATAATCTTAGTGTGTTGGTTTGTATACAATCGCTGGTCCTACATAATTTTGTTATCTCACACAAACCGTGGCTTTCATAAAGCATTGAATGTTGAGGGGGTCTGTGGTTTGATTAGAAAATTAACCCGACTGATCGCTATCTTTTAATAGACTAATCAATCACTAAATCCGTATGTTGATTTTTCGCCGGTCATATTGCGTGAAGGACGTTAAAACCACATTTTTTTACTGGTTTTACTATGTCATAAATGGCATATTGCATTCCCATTCTAAACTTCACGTTGTGAGTCCTACATAACTATGAACACAGGAAGCCTTTTAAAATGAAGTATTTTTAAGTTATTATTTAAACAGTATAATCACCCTCGGCGAAATGACTAGCACGTTGAAGTGGTTTACCGTGCAAGCTTGTGTCACAAAAGAAATAAATACATCAAAAATATTAAAGCAGGAATTTTTTTACTCCTTTTTGACTTTCTCTAGCACAAGACTCGCTTTAACCGGCAAAAACACAACTTGCAATTAAAGTATTACTTGAATAATCTGAAAGTTAATCGATGGACTGCCCAGTCCCAATATACGTGAGATGAGGGCGGAGGGTGATCGGAAAGTCTCGTGAAGGTCGCTAGCCCTCATCAGTAAAAGAGTATCACTGCGGCCGATGCTGTTTGTGTCGTGTGCGCGTCGTTTGTTGGGGTTGCAGAGACTACTGTGTTTGAATAGAAAAAAACATTTAGCCAGAAATTTATAGTATTAGCCTCTTGACACCCGTGGCCCTCGCCGAAAAAATTGGAGCACGTGAACCCACACTACCGAGAAAAGCATTTAATAACAGGACTATTGCTGCGTTGCTCGGTTACACTCGTTTATTACAGTCACGCAGATATATTAGGACAGTTTGTTTCGCTTTTTTTCAGTTGTCCTGCCAACCGTGCAGTTTGCAGATCTTAACTACAAGAGACACACTTTCATCATCGCAACGCAGTAGATATGTTCAGACTCCAAAAAACTTGCCCACACTATGGCACAGTAAAAGGGCGGAGGAACTCAATAGCATGGTAATTCACAGTACAGCGCTAACTTATCTTCATTGTAAATATTTATATTACTGCAAAAGCTAGAAATTAAAAAAATCATAGAAGCTGCGATTTCACAGCCCACAGTACCAGTATTATGTTATCTGGGTTGGAATTTACTGTTTTTTTTTTAATTCCCACATTGATGAACCGATACATCCATTTTGAAAGAAACATATATTTAACATAAATACTTCAGTTCAGCCGGAGACAGGCATCAGTCGTGATGATCCATGCTTTCCAACGTCTGCCTAGAGCAGACGACGCACTTACAGAAGCGATTATATAAATTTAGGACGCACGCTGGCAACACGATTCGATCTTCACTGAAGCAGCGAACAGTACTCCATCCTTTTCCGCTAGAATTGTTTTCCCACCGATAGTATGCGACAAAAGAAACGCAAGAATCTACGCCGTCTCGCGCTCGAACGTGGAGAGCCTATGGGGCGGCCGTTCTCCTATCCCCGCTTTGATGATGATAGCGCGACCGTAGCGCCACCTCTAGGTCGATCTCGAGGCCAATAGACCTTTTCATCCACCTCCGCATGGGCGCTGCCATCTTGGAATCACGTGACGCGGCAGCCATTAGGTTGCTTCAAGTTGCTGCTCCGCTCTCCCCTCCGCGCCTTGGCAGATGCGTTGTATTGGTCGTAATCGTGTTTTTCGTCGCGTTTCGCCGCGCTTCAAAGGTCCTTATGACAACTGAGGTTTGTTTACTAATAGTGCTGGAACATTCTCAGTAAGAAACGCGTATATTTATACCGTGTATTTAGGATCAGAAGGCGTCAAGATAGCCAGCGCAAGGAGACTATCTGCATTTCCTGAAAGTATCGTTCTTTGTATTTATAATATATTGAAATCTGTTTCTTTTGATTGTCTGAGGAAACTCGCGGAGGAGATAGACAACGAACGTTTCACTTGTATTTTATCTGAGGCTAGGGTCGCTAAACTCGTGAAACTCAAAGTTGGGGCCGAAGTTCACGGAGCGCACCGATTGGCCTATCACGATGATGACTTTGCGCTTTTTTTGCCGGCGTCCAATCGGCGCGCTCCGCGAACTTTCGGCTCAAACTTTGTGTTTCACGAGTTTAGGGCCCTTGAAGTACTGCTACGTCAACATCAGGCGATTTGTTTGCTCATAATAACACACCTACATATCTGTATGAGGTTCTCAATCTTTTTTTTTTTTTTTTTTTTGCGACGTAATCGTTCGGTTGGTCGGTTTACTTATGAAGTTTAAGAAAATGTATACCGTGCTCGCTTCCATTTCGACAGTCATTTAGGTGATTTATTGATTATATTTAGATAACCAGTCGGGATTTCCCGCGTAAGAAACTGCCATGATAACAGTAGCGAGTTTTGGAATAGCGTGCACAAAGAAATAACGTCGTTTCTATTTACTAACCCAAAACGCGGTTTGGGTTCGGTATATGCGCAATAATTTTTTTGCGTACGCTGTTTTAATTTTTGCGAGTACCTAAAATCCGCAATATTTAACGCAAAAAACAAAAAACCGTTTGCATAACAATTACTTGAGTCCAGGATTGTCGATGGCGAATACAGCTTTAATTTTGGAGGCTGGCGACGCCGAAATTTACAAAACAAATCTGTTCAAACAAAGAAATATTTGTTCACACAGGTCTGTGAAGTGTTGCCTAGCGCTAGAATTCAGCCAAACTTTCCGAGGTATTTCTCCTCTTGCAGCCTTTAATTTTATTTGGCCAATTTTACGGAAGACACTAGTCAGATTTAATTTGACGGGCCTGTCATTTATATCATATCTTGAGTAAGCAAATGTTCATATAAAAGTAATTTATTTCCAAGAATAAATATCGCGAAATGCTGCTTATGAGTATTGTAAGGTACGTTGTTGGGCTAGTTGGTTCATCTTAGTAAAACATGTAAAATAGCGCAACAGAAACAAGGACAAGAAGTAAACAGGACAGGCGCTAACTTTCAACTAGTTTTATTCTGGAAAATCGAACACATATATACACACGACAGGCAAAGCAGCACCACGTAAAAGTTGATTAATTTTTCACCCGATCATTCAAAACTTGAAATTCATTACAATGAAGAACAATAGAAGTGTCGCTGACACATGCCGTCCCACTTGTTTTCATAAAGAAAGCTTCCAATAGCTCTCGAGCGACCGTCTCTCGGCTTCTTCCTAGTATCCGTATCTGCTGAAGTCGCGGAACACAGTCACACGTGTTGCAATGTATAGGCAAATGCGAGCCATATTTATTTTTTACTGATAATGCGTGCTCCCGTGCTCGGTCATTGATGCACCGCCCCGTCTGGCCAATGTATACCTTTCCACAACTCAGGGGGATTTCGTAGACCACACCCACTGTGCAGTCCACGTAAGGGGGGACGTGTTTTTTGTCACACGGTGCTTTTGCCTCCTCATCAGAGATGCGGGCGCACAACCCAGCCAACTTCTTTGGGGCAGAGAATACAACTGGAACATCGTACTTGCTTCCAACGTTCTTCAGATTGTGGGTAACCTTGTGTATGTACGGAATGACCTCTGGTCTTTTTGTTCTCTGCCTCGTTGGGACCTTTCTTTTCAACCCCTTCATTTTTTGTAAGGCGGTCTCCGCCACAGAAACCAAGACCGAACACGGGAAGCCAGCTAATTCCAGTCTAGAAATTTGGTATTTAAAACTAGCATCCGCCTGATGGTCACAAGACTTCAGCAGTGCAGACTCCAGGCACGAAGTTGCAATCGCTCTCTTAACAGTCTTTGAATGCATCTCTGATGAGGAGGCAAAAGCACCGTGTGACAAAAAACACGTCACCCCTTACGTGGACTGCACAGTGGGTGTGGTCTACGAAATCCCCCTGAGTTGTGGAAAGGTATACATTGGCCAGACGGGGCGGTGCATCAATGACCGAGCACGGGAGCACGCATTATCAGTAAAAAATAAATATGGCTCGCATTTGCCTATACATTGCAACACGTGTGGCTGTGTTCCGCGACTTCAGCAGATACGGATACTAGGAAGAAGCCGAGAGACGGTCGCTCGAGAGCTATTGGAAGCTTTCTTTATCAAAAAAAGTGGGACGGCATGTGTCAGCGACACTTCTATTGTTCTTCATTGTAATGAATTTCAGTTTTTGAATGATCGGGTGAAAAATTAATCAACTTTTACGTGGTGCTGCTTTGCCTGTCGTGTGTATATATGTGTTCGATTTTCCAGAATAAAACTAGTTGAAAGTTAGCGCCTGTCCTGTTTACTTCTTGTCCTTGTTTCTGTTGCGCTATTTTATATGTTTTACTGCTTATGAGTACTTTAACAGGGTTGATATTATATTCCTACTCGGCCTGTCAAAACATGCTGAAGTACTGAATTAAAAAAAAAAAGAGGCCGAGATGACACTACTTGTTTACATCAATTATCTGCGTCATTACACGATACGTTTTTAGTTTGAAAAGTTCACTAAAGGTTGGGTGCCCACGAAAACCAAACAATGAGTATTTAACTCGCGAGTTCATCTGTTCTGGCTGATTCAGCAGATTGTTAATCAAGCTTTCGATATGCTTCTTTAAATTCACGTGTTAGTCTCTTCATTAGTTTGTTTTTCTGGAAACTGGTGGTCATCGGGCACGGCCGTAGACGGCGGTAATCTTCCCTGTACATCAATCATAATCAGATACATCAAAAGAGTTGGGGAAAAAGAGCCCGCGATTTAGGCTCAAATACACCTCGTCGTCCCCAAAGTGGCTCAATACCACTGTTTCATTGGTTGTGGCTACAAGGAAAATAATCGTATCACAAAATTATGCAAAAAGAACGTAAAACAGCAACATAGCCGGGTTCACGTTGAAACCGAAACCAACCAAATTGAAGCAACCTAATGGCGCCGAGTGCATCAGCGCCCTCTATCCGCCGGTGAGGCAACTACTGAAATGAAAAGGTCTATATGTAGAGAGTTCGGTCAATGGGAGGCGCGGGCAGAGCCAGGGCGTGCGGCAGACTCGGAAAGAGGGCTTGGCATGCTCTCTTGACCAACCAGAAGCCGAAAAAAATCCCCTAGCGGTGGTAGCGAGAAACAGTTCTGAGCCGATCGATCATCGAAGGTCTCTGTTCGTATATGGTCTTAATAAGTGCGTAAGAGTGAAGTGTAGTAACTCTTTATGGTTGAAAATAGGGTTCACGTCTTGTTTCATCATGATCATGCAGAAAGATGTAAGAAACGAATGCGCCGCTCAACTCTGTTTTGCGCGGACAGAGTGTGACCGCTCTGACGGCAGATCCCCGGCGCTCGGCGTTTGGCGTAAGGATTATGTTGATCTTTCCGCTAGTCGCACTCTTCCACCATCATTTTAGATGAGTGTGATTGAAATATCACGTGTACCATATTTTCAGCCATCGAGAGTTACTCCAATGCAGTTATCAGGTTTGTTTTTCGCGACCACCGCCAGGGTATTATTTCCGGCTTCTGGTTGGTCACATTCGAATTTCTGAAGACGCCCTGGAACACGCCCAGCCCGCTTTCGGCCAATGGCGCCGCTTCATTTGTCTCCTATACTTCCCAACGAATGGCCAAACTCTCTACATATACGGCTCTGCCGCAGCCTACATGTACGACGAAACCGTCCGATCCGACGTGCGGACTGCCGGAATGACCTTGGAGGGAGAGGGTTTTCGTAGCATCGGAGAGCGTTGAAAACCCTCGCCTCCGACCGTCGTATTGCGCGGTCGGACGTCGGATCTGACGGTTTCGTCGTACATGTGTTTCGCGCTTTACTCTTATCATTCTCAAAGTTGTGACTGAGCGGTGGGGTGGACCGCGCTGCGGGGGAATGTGTTCGGTGCTAGCCGGTCGTGGCTTTGTTGATGGCGGACTCCCTTCTCGTCACTCGCACGTCGATCGAGTCTACTGTTTGTTTGCCATTAGGCTCAAATAAACGCCGTATAAATTACCTCTGCATCGTCTGGTACGTACACTTCATTCCTTGAGTATGTTCCCTTTATTTCTTTTGTTAGTAGTAAGCGTTACAAGTCGAGCTAGCGCAGGTACCCTGCCCGCTCCGCTGTAGTGCGTTGGCTACGCAATCAAGCTCACGACGTCTCTATCGGCCTTCGTGGTGGTCACGCACGGTGTCGAAGCTTTCAATAGTTCACGCGACTATCTTAGTTAAAAACTGACGTTGCGGTCGATCAGGGGCGGGTTCCGACGTTCTACGGGCAGAGACTAACAAGGCAGCGAGCATGAGCTGTGGCACCCGGAATAATAAACGAACTCTTACCCGAACAAATCACGGGTGCGAAGCCCGTTAAAATTGCGACTCAATTCTTTTCGCGACGGATCCAAGTGACGGACGTGAACATCACGTTTCTGCGTTGATTTGTTGAAAGCTAGGACGACAGTGCTAGGACTACAGCGCCTTGGACGCCTCACCAGCGAAGGGTGCCATCTTGTTTCGTAAGTCACTGACGTCACGGCAGCGTCGCGTTGTGATTGGTTGCCGCTTTGCGGTTCGTGAAAGCGGTTGGGAGAAATCGGTCCCCAAGCGGTTGGCAAAAACGCCCTGCAACCGCTCGATCCTAGCCGCTTTGCGGTTGAAAACGCGCGGATCCGCTTCGCGTTTGCGGATCCGCTTCCAGTGGGAAAAGCGCCATAAGTATGAAACAGGGGAGCGCAGCTCTTGAGGGAGAGGAGGGGAGGCTGGGGAGGAGGGTGTGCACCTTCTCCTCCATATCCCCTTCCCTTCCTCCCCCTCTCCTCCTGCCGCTGTCTTTGTTCATGAGTGATATGACACGAAGTCGTGACGTCATTTTCTCCGCTAAATTGAGCGGGGAAACTGATTTGGTGTTGAGGTCGCGTGACGTCAATTTCCCCACTAAATTTAGCGGGAAAAGTTCCCTGCTAAATATAGCGGAAATATTTTCCCGCTAACTTTAGAGGGGAAACGTCCCATAATAGGGAGTTTTCGTAGACCGCGTTTCCACCTCCGCTAAGCCTTCCGCACCGAAGAAGCCGCTACTACGCCTGCGCGCCCATGGCCTTGACGGTATAGATTTCCGGATATCGTAGCAAGTGGCGAGGAGCTTTGCGCGACGGAGAAAACGACCGACGAAAACTCCTTCACGAAACGCGCGCGGTTACGCCGACGGCGACGCCGCTCAACCCAGGAACGGGCGCCAGTTGCGCTCTAAAAAAATGGAAGACATTGGGCGCGTTCAGTAGCGGCTCGGAGTCAAGGAGTCAGCGCTCCTTCCACTAGACGGCAAAAACCGACTTCCGGTGCACGTTGCTCTGAGTTTTCGGAGTCAGGCTCTCGTGCACCGTCTCCGCGGAGACGGTGCATGAGGAGTGAAAGGAGTAGGGATGTCGCGAACCACCCTAGGTTCGATTTCGAAAGGTTTCGATATTTGCGAAGCGAACTGAGGTTCGATTTCGAAAAATTTCGATATTTTCGTACCGACCGAGGTTCGATTTCGAAAAATTCGCAACTTTTGTCCACAGCGGAGTTTCGAATTCGAAAATTTCGAAGCTTTCACGGTTTCTAAAATTTCGAATTCGAATATTTCGAATATTTTTTTACTTCAGGTTCGATAAATTCGAAGATTTCGAAATTCTTTGTAAAAAAAATTCGAAAACTTCGAACGCTTCGAATTTTTATAGACATGAAGTTCGAATAATTCGAAGATTTCGAATTTCTTTTGGCATAAAGTTCGAAAAGTTCGAAAGTTTCGATTCTCTTTTAACGCTAAATTAAAAAAAAAAACTTTGAAGATTTTGAATTTTTTTTAATCCAAGTTTTCAAAGTTTGAAGTCCGATTTTCAAGTTTTTCTACAGTTTCAGTTTCAAATAACGTTTTCACGACTCGCTTGTTTTCACAAAATCAAGTTTAGAAAAGTTAGGGTGTGATATCTAGATTCTGCGAAGTTGGTAAGGCAATTAAATGAGACGACGAGTGTCCCGGACGTGCTAGAATATTTGCCAGTGCAGAATTGTGACCGCCAGCCCCCCGGGGGGGGGGGGGGGGGGGGGGGGGGGTCGGGTCTTTATCATGCAGTAGTGATTGCACGAACACGCTGTTTTACGAGACTCATCCAGTTCGAAACGGCCAGGGGCAAGCAGGAGGTTGAGGCTCAGAGAAACCTTGAAGCGACCTGGAAAACTAGCTCGCCACCCCTTGCACGCTGGTAGTAATCCGATCCGGTGAAGTTTATAATTGTACTGGAGGTTTATTTTCTGGGACGGAGGAATCGCCTCGCAAAAAGCACAAAAGCCGACACAACTCGAGGTCGAGGAGCGTTCTACCATACAAGTGGCGTCGGAAGAGGAAAAACGGGGGGAAAGAGGGTAGCGGGGGGGGGGGGGGGGGGGGGGGGGTTCAGCCTCCTTCTCCCCCTTGCAGGTATTTCGAAATACGGGGAAAGAGGGCGTGGTCGAGCTTATTTTAATCTGAAATTATTTATGCATATGTATAGCTACTGTCGCTCTTCACTGCATAAAAGGTTGCGTAGATGGTCATTGTTAGAAACTCGTTGTCAGAAGGCACTGCTCGTCACATGCTTAGTGGTTCGGAAGTTCAAAGCTGTCTTTTCGACCTAAACACCTGTGCCGATAGTAACAAAAGAAAAAAAAAGAAAAGAATAAATGCGGGAATAAAAAGCAGGAGAAAAAAAAAAAACTATCAAGAATTCGTCGGAAGTGTTCTATTCTTGCATATTCCGAGGTTCAGAACTTCGAAACAAGTTTCTTTTACCAAAATGTGTACAGGCTAAAAGAAACACGTCCCAGGAACGTGAAGCGAAAAAAAAAAAGTTTTCTTTTAATGACGTGCTGAACTTGAACACTACTAGAAATCTTCTGCCATGAGTTAATTTATTCCTTAACGTGAAAAAACAATAAATATATTATTTTGTATTCTGCAGATGGCAATGATATGTACTGTCTGTGGTGTTAATTTAAATGCGATACCTCAAACAACTTAGACGAAAATAAATATCAAGTTTAGGTCATAATTGCATGCAGATACATGTTTGGACATTTCTTCGAAACTCGCGTTGAATAACAATAATCACATCTTAAGACGGCACTTACCTACGCTATACATAGATCATTCTTAAAAAAAAGTATAACATATCTACCATAAATAGCTCCGGCTGCAGCGTGCTTCAAATCTGGCACAAACGATAATCGTCAAAAACCCGTCGTCCGTCCTCGCCCCTTCGGGGATTTTAAACCTAAGCATGCCAGAACATTGAAATAAATGACATTGTCTTTCGTAAGGAACGCAGCACCGCGTGTTAAAGTTCGAGAAAAAAAATTACGAATGTACCCCACTACTTGAAATCAAATGAAACCGTCCGCCGGTCTTTCGAAGTTCGACGAACGTCGAACTTTTACCCTATAAGTTCGAGTTCGTCGAACTTCTGACTTTTCAGAATTCGAAAGTTCGAAACTTTTCGAATTTTCTTGATAAAGAAGTTCGAAAGTTCGAAATTTATCGAATTTTTTGGTCAGTCAAGTTCGAAAGTTCGACAAGCATCGAACCTTGCAGCGCAATAAGTTCAAAAGTTCGAAAAAGATCGAATTTTTTAGCGTAATAAGTTCGACGGTTCGAAAAGCGTCGAACTTCTTAGCTTAACAAGTTCGAAAATTCGACCTCCGTCGAATTTTACAATATAGACAATTCGAAAAATCGAAATCTTTCGAACCTTTCGAACCGCTTGATTCGATCATCGAAACTTCGATTCGAAAAAAGTTCGCGGCATCCCTAGAAAGGAGCGAGGCATGACGTAATTCCGGATCGCAACAAAGTTCCGGCGCTAAAAGAGAGAAAAACAAACAAAATGGCGGGATAAGTGTGTCATGGTAAGGCTCTGTTCGGAAAATTCATTGGACCGTATATTGTTTGGTTTGAATATGCTAATAAACAACGGTAACGTTCATTTGACGTGGTGCCTTGATCACCGTTGCACGGAAAGTCGGTGAATATCGACGATACTCCGGTCCGCGCTGAATAAAGCAAGGCAGGGTATGAACGCGAGATTGGTAGCCGGTTGGACACTCACGCAGAGCAGGATCCCGATTAAGGTTTTGTTTGTGTAGCTAAACCGGTGTGCACGTTGGCTGAGGCTCGCTTCGGCCGACAAAACCTTGATCGCCGAGCGCGGCCGAATTTCCCGTGTGCATACGAATCCATTTTATAGGAAGTCCCTAACGAAGGGCAGAACAAACGTAAGCCGGCGGCGGAGATTCGCTGAGCTCCATATTTTGCGTGTGCTAACGACGTTTTTGTCGGTTTTCATAGCAGCCTTTGCATCGCCCCGCGGAGGGCTCGATCGCGTTGGATCGCTTCGAACAGCAGCGCTGATGTGTACGTCACTCGCTTTTTCTTTATCGACCTTGTCCAGACTTCTTCAATACCGGCGTCAAATATGAGATATCGTGCTCGGCATCGTCTGCTTCCATTTTATTCGGAGACCGTCTGGCACAGGGGAGGAAGCGGAAATGGCGTAGAAGCAGCTGAGGAGCCCCGTTTTTTTTTTTTTTTTTTGTGCCGTTCTGTAGGCACTCCGACTCGAGTTACTCCGTTCGGAGCTGAGGGAGCCGCTACTGAACGCGCCCATTTACAGTCCCCTGTAACGCCGAATTAGAGCGCAGCTCTTGAGGAGGATGAGCAGAATTGGAACCGAGAGGAGGTTATGCCCCTCCTCCTCATCCATACCCTCCTCTCCTGCTCCTGTCCCAATTGGCGGGAAATTTTCGCTAAATTTCCCGCTAAATTTAGGGGGAAAATTTTCCGCTAAATTTAGCAGGGAAAGTTTTTCCACTATATTTAGTGAGGAATTTTTCCCGCTGAATTTATCGGGGAAATATTTTCCACTAAATTTAGCGGGAAATTTTTTCGCTACATTTAGCGGAGTTTTTTTCCGCTATATTTTGCGGTAAAATTTTCAGCTAAATTTAGCGGGGAATTTTCCGCTAAATTTAGCGGGGAATTTTCCTCTAAATTTATCGGGGAAATTTACCCAAGCTGCAACGCGCGGTTTCCTCACGAGTGACCCTCGTGACGTCACCATTAAGGGGGTGCCTCCAGAAAAAGAGGGGGGAAATGTACACCCCCCCTAGGGGGTGTGTCGGGATATCACTGGACGACATGGAGGCAGCTCAAAAAATAAAGAAACAAAGAAGTGGACGGTTCCATTTGGATTCAGGCAACGAGGTGCAGTCGTGTTTTTTTATTTTGCCTGAAGTATTTATATTTCGTGGCGCATGCTCCAAGAATAACAATCCTTTTAATTTTAATGTCCGGACATGTTTAGTTTTTGAGAAAAAAAAAAAAATCTCAAAGAAGCGGGAAAGAACGACGAGGTTTTGACGATTGTCGTGTGTGGCGTTTTTGAATCACTCTCAATCTCAGAGGGTTCAAAAGAGAGCGTCTATATTTTTCAGTGTGATATATATGCAAGTGGGTAAAACGAAATTGTAACTACTATGTATTATTCGCGCTCCAACCTTTGTAAAAATCCCTAAACATGACTCCGCGTACAACTGTGACCTGCATTGCGGCGTTGCAGCTTGCGATGGAGGCGGGCAGGAGGCGGGCAGGAACCACCTGCCCGCCTCCATCGCAATGATTACCGACGATTTCACTTTCAGATCCGTCATTGAGTGTTATGTACTTTCTTAATAACCGGCGTTGTCTGCATTTTTCATTCTCTGTTTCAATTTCTGTATTTACTACCTGTTGTTTGTTTTTATGTTTTCCACCACTCCCTTCTGTAACGCCCCCTGGGCCTTGAAGGTACTGAAATAAATAAATAAATAAATAAATTGCGGATTTTTTTTTGGGGGGGGGGGGAGGGGGGGGGGTCGACTGTGTTTAGTATTGCTTGTAAAATAATACCACGTGTAGAACCTTTCATTGCTTGTGCCTTTATCATAGACGAGTAGTGAGAAATAAATTATGAAACAGAAGGTTCTCACTTTTCGTTCAATTTCAGCAAGCTGTATTAAAAAAGAAAAAAAGAAAAAAAAAACATTTTTAATTTTTCTTTCTTTTTACGTCGCATTTTTTTTTGCACTTTTCTTTTGCCCAGAATACATTCCGTTATAGGTATTTGCACCGGTTTTGAGTTTTAAGCCTCTAAATATGCAAAAAAAAAAAAAAAAGAACAAATGCCGACGGTGGGTTTTGACGATTGTCGTGTGTGGCGTTTTGGACCACTCTCAATCTCAGAGGGTTCAAAAGAGAGCTTCTAAATGTTTTGGTGTGATATATATGCAAGTAGGTAAAACGGCATTTCAAGTACTATTTATTATTCGTCGATCCAATATTTTTAAAAATCCCCAAACATGCCTCCGCAAACAAGTGACCTAAACTGCGGATTTTTTTTTTTTTTTTTTTTGTGAGCAGACTATGTTTAGTATCGTTTTTAAAATATTACCACGCGTAGAACCTTTCATTGCCTTCCAAATTAAGCAGAAGTTTTGTGCCTTTATCATCTACGAGTACTGAGAAATAAATTAGGAAACAGAAAAGGTTTTTATTTTTCATCCATTTTCAGTACGCCATATATATATATAATAAAATAATTAATTTATTTTTCTCGCGTTGCGTTTTTTTTTTTACCCTTCTTTTACCCAGACTACTGGTTTTGAGTTTCAAGCCTCTATATATGCTAAAACATGATTCTGTTCTATATCAACATGAATTTCCGATTAAAATATAAAATTTCGTATTTAAAAGTCTAGGTTTTCAATAGGAAGTGTAGTTTACTCTAATGTTTTACAATATTGTCACGAATTAAGGCGACGAGAAGGCGAACAATGAACTGAAAAGAAAGGTTTAATGGGCGAACTTGTGCCAACCAAAAATAAGTAACGAAAGAGCGTCGTAGCAGCAGAAAAGCAGGCGGCGATTCGGCGGCGAATCAGAAAGCGCGAGCGAGACTGCGACTGCCTCGACAAGGTCGCGGGAGCCGCTTATCTACCCTGCGTCACTATCTCGAAAGTTCGGCAAAGAAGGTTCGAGCGTCGCGCGCTCGGGGCGAGGATGAACTGGCACTTTCGAGAATAACAAAGCAGAAGGAAAGTTACGTCTGCTGCGAGAATGACCGGGAATCTTCTAGAAGACCGTGACCGAGCGTTGCCTTCTCGGCTCTGCGGGCGGCAATATTACACTCTGATATTTCTAACGTAGTATAGATTATGTAGCGCATAGGGTTTAGGCTTGAGGCCTCTCCAATCATGGCACCGGCGGAAATTGTCTGAAAACCCGCTGTCAGTTGTTACGATTTTATAGTGTTTAGACGTTTGGAATTGCAAACTTGTTATTATATGCCTAACGACATCAATGTCTTTTATATAATTATTTATTAAACGTTCCTTAGATTATTACAATAAAGAATAAAATATACAGCTATAACCCATAAACCCACCATCACGATTTGCTCTTTTTTAGCATATTTAAAGGCTTAAAACTAAAAACTAGGGCATATATACCTTTAACGGAATGTATGCTGGCTAAAAGAAGAATAAAAAAAAAATACGCGACGCCAAAAAAAAAAAAAAAAAAATGTTTTTTTTTACACAGCGTGAACAAAGAGTGAAAACCTTCTCTGTTTCATAATTTATTTCTCAGTACTCGTACGTGACTAAGACACAAACTTTGCATAATGTGGAAGGCAATGAAAGGTTCTACACGTGGGATTATTTTAAAAGCAATACAAAACATAGTCAACTAAAAAAAAAAAAAAATCCGCAGTTTAGGTCACAGTTGTTCGCGGAGGCATGTTTGGGGATTTTTACAAAGTTTGGATCGAGGAATAATAAATAGTAGTTGGAATGTCGTTTTACCTACTTCCATATATATATCACTAAAATATAGAAGCTCTCTTTTGAATACTTTGAGATTGAGAGTGGTTCAAAAACGCCACACACGACAATCATCAACCCACCGTCGGCATTTGCTCTTTTTAGCGTATTTAGAGGCTTAAAACTCAAAATTAGTGCAAATACCTCTAACGGAATGTATTCTGGGTAAAAGAAGGGTGTGAAGAGAACGTGACGCGAAAAAAAGAAAAACATTAAAATGTTTTTTTGTACAGCGTTCTGAAATTGAACGAAAAGTGAAAACCTTCTCTGTTTCATAATTTATTTTTCAGTGCTCGTACATGATAAAGGCATAAATCTTGCTTAATTTGGAAGGCAATGAAAGGTTTTACACGTGGTATTATTTTAAAAGCAATACTAAACAAAGTCGACTAAAAGAAAATCCTCATTTTAGGTCACAGTTGTTCGCGGAGGCATGTTTGGGGATTTTTACGAAGATTGGAGCTACGAATAATAAATAGTAGTTATAATTTCTTTTCACTTACTTGCATATATATCACACTAAAAAAATATTGACGCTCTCTTTTGAATACTTTGAGAATGAGAGTGATTGAAAAACGCCACACACGACATAACGTCAGAACGTTCTTTCCCGCTTCTTTGAGATTTGTTTTCTCAGAAACTAAACATGTCAGGACTTTAAAATAAAAAGCATTGTTCTTCTTAGAACATGCGGCACCAAATATAGAAGTTTGAAGCAAAATAAAAAATACGACTGCATTTCGTTGCCTGAATCCAAATGAAACCGCCCAAGTATATTTCACCACATCTTGTAGACCCTGAGATGGGGAACATCTCAGGGTCTAGAACTATGGGCAGAACAAATATGCGTCGGTGAGAGGCCTACACTCCTATACTTTGTTTCGCCTTGCCATGGAGCGCAAAGGACGCTACGAGCCACCGGAGCCTATCCACAGCTCGGAGGGAGTCACATGTCCTTCCGGTTGGGAGGAGTGACGCGGAGAGCGCGAAGTCACGAGACGAGTTATAAACTATGGATTGGCTCAGTGGCGTAGCTAGGGTTTTATTTCGGAAAGGGGGGGGGGGGGGGGGGGGTTGGGGGGTTGGGGGAGGGTTCAACGGCATTGCTGCCCCCACCCAGGGGCGGATGCAGGAATTTCCTAAGGGGGTCAGGTGTTGGTCAGCGTACCATTTGTTTAGGAACCCCCTCCTCCTCTCCCTCGTTTCACGCCCTAAAGTTTACACATGCAGAATTCAAGAAGGAGGGTCAGGACATCCGGACCCCCCCCCCCCCCCCCCCCTCTAAATCCGCCCCTGCCACCACCCAATGACGAAGCAGAGTGAATTCGGCGGTACGGACGCTCACGAAAAAATGGGTAAAGGGTAAAGCTGCATTGTCATTTTTCAAAACGGGGAGGCTTCATTTACGGGGATACGGGCGTGGTGGCTCACTGTTCTACTGTCGTCGTAGTTGCGGCCCGCCAACTTTAAAAGCTTCCTCACAGCACACAATTCCCTCCGCTTTTTGAGGTACCACTGCATTACCAACGCGTGCCGGCCAGACAAAACAAAAGAATAGGTATACTGTCACAAAAAAAAACAAAAAAAAAACAAACAACAACTAATATATATACATATATATGGGAGGTTTCATCTCAAATCGTGCAGGCAAAAAGGGTCGAATTTTGAATTTCGCCGAAAAAAGTATATGTTATGGCGTCGTCTCCAGAAACGCAGTAGCCACAAACCGCAAGTTCGTCAAATTTTTTGTTCTCGACTTACAAATTTTAAAAGAGGCCGCGGCGGAAAGCAGTGTTTTTCACATGCGGCGTGGGTCGGATGTTTCGCTCAACCTCCCGCCGTGGATTTTCAGTCCACATTATATTAACTTTTTTCAAGCACTCTGTGAACCCGTTTAAAAGGCTCTAATGCCATAAAATAATTTTGGGCTTTTTGCTTTTTTTCTGTAAAAATGTCAAAAACGCTCCCTCGGTCAATTGTTCACGAACTTTGACAATTAATTACTGGCGATCTACTTGGGTTACAGTATATTTTTTATGTCCACGGAGAGCCTAAAACACTCTCTTTTTATATATTATAAAATGACTCGGCTGTATAAAATATCATTTGCGGAACGTTTACGTTAGTATCATGCGAAAAACAAAAAGTACCATTTTTGAAATCGATTTTCTCAAAAAACCTATTTTTTTATTATTTTTTATTTTTTGCTAAAATGTAGATATGATAGTTGTCTACACGAAAAGCAAGTCGAGAAAGTGTGTATTTTGTTTGTATGTTCTACAGGGTGTGGCCGTAAAAACTTTCACATTTGGCACGCTTAGTAAAAAACGAATTTCAAACTCGCATACCTGAAATTGGGCACACGAACGTCGTTTATTCCAAAGTTTTGTGTCAATTGTTTTCACACGTCAACTTGGGAGTAGCGAATTATTAGAAAGATAACAAAAATGGCAGGCGTGCCCGTTCGCCGTCTGCTATCTGGTTCGCGACGCCGCTCCCAGGTGGCGCACTGAACGCAAAAACGCGGGAAACGCCGCACAAAAGGCTGGTGTCGGGCGAGATAATCGCGATAAAAAGTGATTTGAACAAAATATATGAACGATTGTTGAAATTACCTGTTTCAAGTCAAGGTTTGACAGATCGTCGTGCAAGCAAGAAGACACCATGATGTGACGAGATCATTTATTTACAGCCTGGAAGAGCAAGTGGTGCTGCTACCGTTGCGAACAAGTTGTTTTTGAGTTATCATTGCATTCTGATTTTTACAGGGCCGCTGTAACACATAAAGTAATTTTTTTTTTTCATACAGCTTGGGTATAATTAACACACATGTCGCAAGACATATTTGTAAAAAAAGAAAAGAAATCATGTTAATTGGAGCAATATTTACGGCGCTGGAGTCATTTCGGTGGGCCGGTGATAAAATGGCTGGTAGTCGTCTTTTTGCTGTTTTACCATTGGTACCTCTATCAGCAGCCTCTACTTTGCTCTCAGCGTACGGCAAGCAGCACGAGAGACAAAAGTAAGAAGAAAACTAATAGTTTAAATTCTTATTCAAAATACCTCAAAGGCCCGGTGGGCATTACATGAGGGGGGGTTATTTTCCAACAAAGGCATATAGTACAACGCAAAAACATTGAAACAAAAGAATAACTGAAATTAGAACATACTGATGTGCGACAAATGACGACAATAAGCGCAGGACAATAACTAAAAGTAGTTAAATCAGTCATGGTAAACACTTCCATCAGGAAGTGGAATTTATTCTTGAAAAATACCACTTCTGATACGCCTCTTCTGATACGCCTCTTCTGTCACGGCGATTCGAAATAATGTTGATGCTTCAGCGGCCCTTTAAACGACCAGGGTTCGGCCGATTCGATGTGCCCGCCGTTTACAGACACGCAAAGCCGAAGTCGAGCTTCGTACGCCAGGAAAGCCGTTTCGCGCATCCCATCGTCGATCTCGAGGGACGCGATTTCAATTTTTTCTTTCAGCTCTTCGGTGCTGGGGATCCTCTTCTTGTAGACAAGTCCTTTTATAAATCCCCATACGAAAGAGTCGCACATATTTAAGTCGGGGGATCGTGGAGGCCAGTCCATATAATCTGATCCTTGACCGATCCACCGCCGAGAGAACGTGTTATTGAGCCATGCCCTCACACTCTTTGCGTAATGGGGAGCCGCCCTATCCTACATGAATATACAGTTTTCTTTTGTCACGTGGTACCTTTCAAGCTCAGGGAGCATTACCGTTTTCAGCATGTCCAAGTAGGCATCTGCGTTAACGGTGCCATCGAAAAAAAGGGGCCCACTATGCCTTCACGCCAAATCCCACTTTACACTGTCACCTTCGGTGAATGGAGATGCCGTTCGTCCACGGCATGAGGGTTATCGCGAGCCCATATCCTGCTATTCTGGCGGTTCACACGTCCATCTAGGTAAAAGTTTGCTTCGTCACTAAATAAAAGAAATTGCAGGTGCCCTGGGTCGCTCTTAATTCGCAACAACTCCGCCTTGCAAAATTCTAAACGTCGGACGTTGTCGCCGTCGTGCAGGGCTTGGACAACTTGCATCTTGTACGGGCGCAAATTATTTTCCCGCAGAATCCGTCGTACGCTTTTTTCCGAAATTTCAAACAACCTGGCTGCTCGTCTTGTCGACAATTCCAGGTCGCTCTCGAAGACAGCAAGCACCGCTTCAACGAGCTCCTCATTTTTCAGCAGACTCTCACGTTCACTGACTTCATTCTTCTTTTTAAAGTCTCCTCCACTCACAAAACGATCCGCCCAAGTCAAAATAGTCGGGCGTGAAGGCGGGCGTTTATGAAATGCAGTGCGAAATTTTCGTTGTGCTGTGGCCACCGAGTTCCGCTCCACGTACCACTTGACTGCCTGGGCACACTCACTTGCCGAGTATTGCGGCATCGCAGGGCGGCGCGGAGAATATTTTGATAATAACAACAGAAGATAGTGCAACAAAAACAATAAAAAGGAACAATCAAGATTCCTCAGCAGCGGCACTCTTGATTTCAGAGTTTAGCTTTCACCGGGAACCACCGGCACGGACCCCCCAGGCAGCACAAAATGAACGGCCGGGCAATGGCTGAAGCATTAATGGCCAGTCACATTTCCTCCGGCCTAAGGCTGGTCAAACTACTATGCCCGAACATGGCTGTGGGCCTTGGCCAAAGACTTGAGGGGACTGGCTGTTGGAGGCTGGCCGATGACCTGTAGCAGGACACAAGCCGAAGGCTAGCAAATAAAGACCGGCCAAAGACTTTGGTATGGACAGAGGCCAAAGGTTAGCATCCGTGCACTGGCCAATGCCATGTAGCCGAAAGCAAGCCGAAGTTGCGGAACAGGACATTGGCCAATCACCTGCGATTGAAAGCTGGCCGGAGTTTAGCAAATGGAGGCCGGCCGAAGACTTGTGTCAGGACACGGGCTGAAGGTTAGCATCTGGGCACTGGCCAATGCCGTGTGGCCGAAAGCAAGCCGAAGTTTAGCAACAGGGCATCGGCCGGTGTCCTGTGATCAGAGGCAGGCCGGAGTTAAGCAACTGGGCATTAGCCGTACATTAGATGTCAGGTGCTAGGCGAAGAAGTTTGACCGGGCACAGGCCGATGACATGCAGCTGGACACAGGCCGATGCCTCGCAACTAATCATAGGCCGTACCTTTGCGATTGGGTGCTGGCCCTACAGCCGAGGTCGCACATTAGTGAGCGACTTGCAGTTAGGTGTTAGCCTTGCAATTAACTCATGGACGCACTGCAGAACAAGAGCCTGTGCCTGACATTTTGCCTGCACACTTTGCAGTAGCTGTGGATGCTGTATCAGTTAAGATCAACCACTTGAGATCAAATGTCGGGATGCACAAACTCACTGAGAACTGGTTTGTATTGTTAAAAGAAAAAAGGCTGAGGATTTTCTGGGACTATTTTTATTTAACCTCTTCCATTTCTTCATCCTGCTTCTTGCTTCGCCCACCATCACGGTCGACAAATGACCACAGCCATCTCTTTGCGATATCTTGAACCGTCGCCTCGCTCAAGTCCGTATACTTCGCCTTGCTGGCAGCTGAGAAAATAAAAAGCATTGAGTTTAGACATAAAATTACAGTCAACAACGTTTATTGAACTCGCAAAAACTCTCTACCAGTCTGACATACTCAGTAATTCGATATAGACCGACACAATGTTTACTAACAAGCCTGCGTTTGCCCACACCAGGTGTGGGCACTGCGCACGCGCAGCAACCGAATTCGAGTGAACTGAGGCTTCTGCGCATGCGCAGTGCCGTCGACAGCACCACCGCAGCTGCGTGACGTCAGGGAGGCGTGTGTGTCTATCAAACTTCTAATGATTTTGACAACAAACAAGAACGCCACATTTAGGAAAGTTGTTTACTCTCAAAGGAGCGTCTGTATGTCATGAGGGACGCGTCACGCGGATAGTCAGTGGCCGTTTCTTCATTTTTTAAGGTCTCACCCGCTCACCCTCTCCCCACACCCTTTACAGAAGAGAATTTTTTCTTCTCTTCCGGGTGGTCGACACGGCCTCTTGAAAGAGAAAAGCCAGCTTGCTCTACAAGCTGGCTTTTTTATTTCAAGCGGCCTCATTGCCAGCAGGCGCACTGGGGGAAAGCCAGCTCTGCAAGCTGGCTTTCCCTCAAGGGCTTGTCTGCATTGAGTGAAAGCCAGCCTGCAGAGCAAAACGGCGCTCTTGGTAGTCCAATCTACACATGGGTAGCACGCGACGTCATTCAAAAAGCGCTACGATGACCACCAGGGAGGAGGGCAAGAAGAAGCTCGCCTCTTATCAGGGCCCCCTTTTGTGCCTCCCAAATCCGGTTCTACTCTACTACACACCAATTAGTCTTAGCTTCTCACTTGTGGGAATAAGATGCAGAAAATTGGTTACTAAGTAGTTGCCAGGTCATTACTCACTCAGAAATTCTAGTTTTGCAGGCACCTCCTCTCTTCTTCCCCCCCCCCCCCCCTAAAGCATTTTGACCTGCTTCAAATATGCTGACACATAGGCCAGCACAAAGCAGACAGACCACGAGTGCTGCATCAGCATTCGGCTGGGGCTCGTGTTCTCACTGATCAGACCAAGAACTAGAGATGAAGCAAACATTTTCCAAACCTGAGGTCTGAAGAATTCAAAGATGTTAAACCTTTCTAACTTTGGCACTAACAAATATAACACTGAACCTATCATGTCGAAAAATTCGACTATTTTAGTCATTATTTCTCTACAGATTTGTCGAACTTCGAACCCGTGAAGTCCAAAAGTTTGACGAAGCTTAAACTTTTGATCTGAGGAACTTCTAACGAAACAGGATTCAATCGGTACCTACATGTTCAGAACACATAGCAACTGCTTCAACGCTTGAACCACGCTTGAACTGTGCAGATAACAATTGCTGTCGCAGGAGACTGACTCACAGCTCAAAGAGGCAAGTTAAGTGGCCGAGTGCCGACCTGCCCAGCAAATGCAGCAAGCTATCTGGTGGTAGCAACAGCTGTACCCATCTCTGCTTTCTGCAAGCTTTGTTTAAACTCAGTTAAACAGAGCTCACACATCAGAAAATTAAGAAATCACTCGAAACTGAATTTGGGACCCTCGTGCGATTTGAAGACTTCTAACTTTACAAACTTATACTTGGAACAAAAATCTTAATCTTCGAATAATTCTAACTTAAACCAAGAAATTTCAAATCTTCAAATATTTTTAGAATCAAAATTGCAAAAAAGAAAGAGGAAACTGTTGAACTCTACTTTTATCAACATCGAAAGCAACTTTGTAAATTCAAACCATGGCAATGTTCGAAAGTTGTTCACTTTGCAACCCTTTCTAACTCTACCAAGGACCCTGCCGAATGCAGATGCGGCACTCGTGTTCAATTTGTGCACTGCAGTGGCCTACCTATGCACTGTCAAATTTGAAGCATGCAGGCCTTGAGATTTCAGATGTTGTCTAGACCCCCTGGTGGCAATCAGTTCATCAAAGAATGTCTCACCGACAAATTGCTTTGTCGATGAAGACTGTCTGTTTCAGCAACACATCTTGCCACATTTCATAGATAGCTTCCTTTTCATGAAAGCCTTGAAATTGATTTTTGTTAACATGAATATCGCCAGACCTCTTTAGGATCGAAGCTCGGCCAACAGCGCCCCATATCCGCCCTTTTGATTGCTAGCATAGCTTTCTAAAAAGGCTCACTGCAAGTTCAAGCCCAAGAATAGATTTATTTTCCCCTTGCAAAGCAAGGGGTGACCGCACAAAGCGCAGCATGTTTGGAATTGTAGCTTGCTATCACGGTGCCAATCAAACATCGCAACAGTTAAGGTTGCGTAATGAGTGTTGATAAAATGTGCACTGATGAAAAAGTTGTTTATCAAACATGCATAGATAAAACGATAGCACCATGGGCATCCTGCTGAAATTGCAAGGCATTAATATGAGGTTACTAATGTTGCTTCCTCCAAGAAAAGTTTGAACTAGTAGCTAGCCACGGCTAGCATTCCGCATCGACTGCTATCTGTGGACTGGATGCCGTGAAATTACAAAATTACCTATCTTTGGTGGTGCATGCAGAGTTGCAGAAATTATTAAAAAGCAAGCAACGACATCACACTTCAGCCAATCCCGATCCTCTGTTTACGTGCTCTTTAACAAGCCAAGATGTCATAAATGTTCTCACCCCTTCGGAGAAGTTCCCTGCATCCAGGTTGTGGTAGACGCGGCTCTCTTCAGCCCTGTAGGGAGCAGAAAAAAAAGACGGCCTCAAGTAAGCAGGAGTGCACAAGAGATAAAACCAAGAGCAAAATTGAATGTGTTCTAAAAGTGGGACCAGCTATATTAGCTTGAGATAGTTCATAATGAGCCCGAACTAACCTGATACATGATAAGCTGGCACGACTGAACCTGAAGTAGAAGACATTCAAACACGAAAAAAGAGAGATGCTTAGACCGAATCAGAAAGAGTGAAACTGTTTTGTAGATACAGAAAACAATGCTACAAAAACTATAGGTATGTAAGCAGTGTTTTTTACAGTGTAGCCTTTGCAATGGCTCCCTGAAACAAAGGTAGGACTTATGAACTCTTACCCACATTTCTGACACTTCTCTGGCAATCCATTAAAAGGAATGCAGGCCTGACGCTCAATTCATGCAGACTGCTTTTGTAATATCCTACCGCAAGAATGCACAACTCTGATGACAAAAATGTTTGGATTGAGGCCACATCTGTGGCCTCAGGCCTAGAATAGGCCATATTGCTTAACCCAAAGCTACAGCATATCTAAGCACCATGTTCCCAAATGTTCTTGTGTTAGAGGTATGGTGAACAACTAAGGCACTTTTTTTATTTCTTATTTCAGAGTGCCATTTTCCGAGCTATCTAGAACAGCGAACAAAAAGCTCAATCGCATGGTCGTCTGAAATAAAAGCTTTCATAAATTTGTTTTTAGAGCCTTTTCAAAAGTTTGTACCAACACCCGGCCACCATTGCTTGCTCACATACTCTGAGCATGTAATGGACACGGCAGTTGCGTCAGCGTTCGGCGTGAACTTAGGTCATATTGCAAATGAGCGCTCTGTCAGAGTTCGTCGAGGACTCGGATCCAATCACAGGCTTCGCGATTGGATTCAAATCCTCGCCGTGTCGATTGTACCACGTAAGTGAAAATAGATTATGTATATAATATTTGAAAGTATGAAAGATTGAGCCCAACAAAGTCAGAAATCAAAGACCACCAACAAGGCATTATAGACTACTGACATTTCTTGGGGACCCCATGGTCCACACCTGTTCACTTCATGGCTGAGAGAACTACCCTGGGCGCAGGCTGGGGACATTTTTGTCTGGAAGCTTTGTTGGACAGCTAGTGCCCTAGTACCCAGTTACACGGGCGCTCTCAGCTGCCATTGAGTCCAACGACAGTCGAGTCCATCGCGATAAGCCAAAGTTACATGGCAGCGCCAACCGTCATTGAGCCGCTAATGACAGTTGAGTTCGACTGAGATCCCCACCTCAGTTCAACCGAACGGACTTCCCCAACGGAGGTAAATTGGCACCTGTTCGCAGGACCGCTGCCAGCAACCATTGTTTGTGAGGCACTTACTGTTTCGAAATGCAGGGGGAGGCGTCTAGAAAGAATCGTAGCAGCAAAATTTTCTGGAAGGAATAAATTTAGGCGTCCGAGCTGCCAATAATAGCATCCCGGCTAGCCGGCAAGATTCCAAACGAGCAAAAATGGCAGAGGAACGTGCTGCATAAATAGACAAATAGTAGTGGGGCACCCATCATAGCGGGCAGTAGCTTGCACCACCTAGCCTAAAATATGTGCAACCTAGCCCTGAATCTGCTTTGGTACTCGTGTAAATGCCGCTAAAAAGCAACAAGGTATCAAACATATAGTATGATCTACTTAAAATAAATAAAACGTGTGTCTCCGAGTAAATTACTTAAAAATTAGACTGATCACACGGCACAAGAACCAGTTTCGTGCTAGCTTTAACTGGGTTCTAGAGAGTTGAGTTGAGTTGAGTTGAGTTCAGTCAAAGTTGAGGCCGATAAGTGTCGTAGACTCAACAATAGTTGAAAGTGTATGTGTAACTAGGGTAACTAAAGGACTGGCTTGCAAGGTTTCAAGGACAAGCTATTCTAACTGATGTGGTACAGTCTGCAGCAATATGAAATACCCATTTGGAGCGCATGGCCGAGGCGATGGCCGAAAGGGGCGCAGTACATGATTCGGACAGTTCCATGTTGCTCAGAGGGGAGGCTCGCTCAAGGCTGAACCACTGTTGGTTGTTTCGGGCACTGCACAAAATTTTCCATCCAGAATTAAATGTTGCTAACTGACAGCTCTCAGCTGTCTGTATACATCTTTCGTGCTTTCATTCTTTCAATTTTAACTACTGAATTTTACAATGTGCGTGCACTAACCAGACTGACCTACACTCAGTGATAAATCAAGATCAAAGAGCGAGGAAAACGAAGGTGGGAAAGGAGAAAACAGATGGGGTGTTGAAGGTGAGAGGACAAAAACCTCTTCTACCTTCAGTCTGCTTTCTATCCAGCCTTCGTTTCCCTTGCCCTTTGTTACTGACCTGTTACTGACTATAACTATTTAGCAATTTTACAATTGCATAAGGAGCTAAAGTTATTCATGCAAGTTTTGATTCACATTGAATAATAATTTATAATGAACAGCCTTATACCGGGACACACACTTTCTCTTGAGGCATCGTCCGAAGAGTCGCTGTCCATATGGCCAGCAGGCCTCCTAGCCCTTTCCTGTCTTGGGGCCACATCCGGTCCGTCAGTCCAAATTGGGTGCTCAGGCAGCTGCGACCAGATGGTCTGAAGCGTGCTGCAGTGTGGCTGCATGAGAAACGATCATCTCAATTATACGCTCAATTAAAAAAAAAATCGCCAACCTAATGTAGGAGTGAAGAATCTTCACTGGGTGATTCAACCAAGTCAGTGTAATCTGTTCTTTCTCTAAAATTGCATTGAGGACCTGCTGCTTTTGCTTGTAAGGTGGCCAGTAGGAGACGACTTGCCCTAGCTTCCTGACCAGCCAACACTCCGAGACGACGTATGCGCTCCCTTCATCTAAAGTGCACGACGTGGTAGCTATAGAGAAAAAGTGTGGAATATGCATTCTACCAGAATATTAGAACCTATTTCAGACAGCTTGGGCAATGTTGGGGGCCCCGCCAGCAACCACTGCCAGATTTGTTTATTTTTGGATGGAGAAATCCGCTAAACAAATTTTTAAAAAAGGTACTTACAAATGCAGGTTTCTGATACAAGCATAATGCACTAAACTCACAAAAAACTGTGGCAGAGATCCAAAATAAATACATCTAGCAAAACAGGCACGTCTAACTTTCAGCGAGACGCAAAACGTCTGCACTTGACCCGCAGCGCGTGACATCTTTTCGCCGCACGATTTGAAAAAGGAGCTCACTGTCACTCACGAGACACGACCACAGACTGAACAGTGAATACGCTACACTTAGGAGCGAAGCAAGAGGTCTGTTTAGGGCATAGGTTCATGATGATGTTGTTCAATTGATGTCGAGATGCTTCTGCTATCTATTTCAAGCCAAAATAAGAAGTCTTTAGCCACTTCACTGTCAGCCCCTGTTAATGTTGACACAGCAAGGCTGGGGTGCAAAGACCAGGCACCTAGCCAGGGGGGGGGGGGGGGACCATGGGGCCCCCCCGCAATCTTCCATTTTCCTGGGACCCCCCCCCCCCCCCCCCTCATACAGCATTTTGTCATGGGCGGGCGTGCTCCTCCTCCTATCTTTCCCCTCCCCCCCCCCCCCCAAAAAAAAAAAATCCTGGCTACGTGCCAAGCAAAGGCCCCTGTCGAAACTTCACTGCCCAACTACTCAGCTGCTTTGTTGTAACGCAAATGAACTTCTGCACGAGAAACACCAATCAAAAGTCAGACATGATGATTGAAAACCTGAGGCTGTGGTTAAAAAATGGAAGAGATGCTCTCTGTCACTTTGTCTTTCTACTATGGTGCCTGGAACGTGTCTCCGACTGGTGTGTTTACCGTGTCCAAAAAAGTGGTTCCTCGATTTCCGCCTGATGACGTCATAAAAGTGTCATGCTGTCGCTGGTCGCGAACCTGGTGGCGTCCCAATAGTTGTGGTGTATGTGGCGACGCCTGTTCTGCTGCAGGTCGCTCTCCACTGTGACAGTCCACGGAAGCTACAGCAGCTGCAAGTTGGGACGCCGTGACGACAGCGACACTCGCGTTCGCTTGTGCTTTTCGCCAGCATTTCTATGGCCAACCGCCAGGATCGTGACAGTCAACAGCATGACACTCCGGCTTCTGTGACGTCATCTGTTGCCACTTCGGGACCACTTTTGATGTATGGGCGGGATAGGATGCTAAACACACCAGTCGTAGACGCGATCCAGGCATCATACTTTCTACATCACGTTTTTCCGTTTTCCAACCACAGACTCAGGTTTTCAATCGTCATGTATAACTTACACCAGCTCGCCCGCACTTTAACCGTTTTTTCATTGAAAGTTAGAAATGAACGAACTTCTGGGCGAGATCGAAACAATCGAAAGCTAACATTTTTGTACAAGCAGCTGCAGACTGCCGCCGAAAAGCGGTGCGAGTGCAGTGCTGGGGAGTGGGTTAAGACACGCCTCCGTTAATCACTCAAATGACGTTGTTCACTAAAATGTCATTCACGCATATGATATTATCAATTACCAGTAAAAAATCAATTATAAAAAAAAAACATTATCAATAAAATATTAATTATTAAAAAAAATCCATTATCGGTTGAAATAAAAAATAAAATACATTTATTTTCAGTGATAATTGTCAAAAAGAAAATGTGTAAATATCGCAAAAAGCTATCAATTACCACTAAAAAATCAATTATAAAAAAAAGCATTATCACTAAAACATTAAGTATAAAAAAAAACTAATTATCGGTGGAAACAAATAATAAAATATATATTCATTTTCAGCGATAATTGTCTAAAAGAAAACGTGCAAATATCGCAAAAAGCTATCAATTACCACTAAAAAATCAATTATAAAAAAAAGCATTATCACTAAAACATTAAGTATAAAAAAAAACTAATTATCGGTGGAAACAAATAATAAAATATATATTCATTTTCAGCGATAATTGTCAAAAAGAAAATGTGTAAATATCGCAAAAAGCTATCAATTACCACTAAAAAATCAATTATAAAAAAGCATTATCACTAAAACATTAAGTATAAAAAAAAACTAATTATCGGTGGAAACAAATAATAACATATATATTCATTTTCAGCGATAATTGTCTAAAAGAAAATGTGCAAACATCGCAAAAAACTTGACAAAAAAAAAAAAAAAAAAAAAAAGTATACCCACTGGGGATCGAACCCGCAACTTTTGCGTGAGAAGCGGACACTCTACCACTGAGCTACTGCCCACTCGGAGACTTCTACGCTTACAGATCGTGTTATACAAGAAACAACATGCCAGTTCGGCGTTCGCGACAGTTTTTCTTTGTAGGTTTGTCATGACGGTTGCCGGCAAAATCTCCGCTTCCTATTAACAATCATACAATCATGTGGCTGCAGCAGAATCTAAAAAGTGCACAAGAGCCGCTGACATGCCGCCGACCGCCTGATTTTGCAATGACAAGCCAGTGGCCCGAGCTTCCCCGACCTTGCGAACCAAGCGGGCTGCGACGACAGCGTCATCACGCTCGCACGAACGGACGGGGCCGCCTTTCCGAAGCACCGCTAATGCAGAGCTTGTCAACTGAGCCGGTACTACTAACCCTATGCCCATTGTGTTCCAGTCACTTTGCAAAACAAAACACTGAGTAGAAAATGGACTTACTCCTTGATCAGCGTATTCATGGCCTCTTGTCTCTGGACGCCGCCGCGTGCTATCTTGGGTGGCTTGAAATGTGCACACACCGATAAGAAAGCTTCTCAAATCGTCGAACCTTGAACGCCTTGAACCGCTTGAAGTTGAACTAGGCCTGATGAGTCCACCATCAGCCAGCTGCACCGGCCATTGCACCGGCATCAGCGCGACACGATCGAGTGGATGGGTGAATAATAAAATTATAAGTACACTTTTTGCAATGGGAGGTAGTTCGCGCCACCTGGCGGATAACTATCACCGCGCAGGGAATCTAGTCAGATTTTCGGGGATTAGGACGAACATGAATATATTTTAATTAAAGCACCCGTCACTCCTCTTTTATGCAAGAGAGTCGCCAGTTTTCGTGTTCACCCTACGCAGTCGGTGTACAGGGTATTCCAAGGAAGGTATGCATTGGTATGCATAAACAAGTAATGGCGGAACTGGCGGAACTTGCTGGGACGAGATCACTTCCGGTTCACCTGCTTCATCTGTATGTTTGCTCGGTGAGCAGGGATGAGCAGCGCGCCTTTTTTTTTTTTTTTAGTTTTTCTCGTTGGAAAATTGGAAAGGTATGTTGAAGACCGGACAATTAACCTTGGACCGGACCTAAGATAGATCGGTGTATGTTTCTGGACCTTACGGAGCCAAGAAGCACCGCATCTCGTTTTATTTGGCCTCCGTAGCCAAAGTTACGTAACTTTATGTGACGGGTCAGTGGAAATCTGTGTACACGTGAGACATTCAACGAAGTTAGACGCCCACAAATCAACCGAGGCATCGGCATGTGATTGTTTTATGTTTTTTGTGCACGGGAGAGCGTTTGTGAGAACTGCATCGCATCGTCAACTGCGCGGCGTCGCGGTGAGTGTTCGAGCTGGGCAAAGCGAGACTACGCTACGCCTGTCGGACGTAATTGAAGGAAGGTGCGCAGGATTGTGCAACTGGTGCTCGATCGTGCCGTGGAAGAAGCAAGCGGTGCGTTTTCGACGACGTGTAGAGATATCGTGATTGGGACAAAGCCGTCGCACTGTGTGTAGTACGATTGTGCCGTTCGTTCCCCTCAAAAAGCCAGCGGCGTGTTTTCGACGACGAGTGGAGGTCTCGTGATTGTGACAACGTCGGCCTACCACGGCGGGAAGTGTGATTCGTTCGATAAAGTTCTTTCGTTGTCGCGAAGAGTCGGATATGTGTTTTCCTCCATTTTTTCACCCAATATTTTTAACCATGGCTTAGTTAGGCGAGCTTTTTTTTTTTTTGTTTGTTTGTTTTTTGCTCTGCACGCGCTGCCATTAGCCCAATGTGCTTCTTTTGTAGCCATTTGACAACGTCCTTACTGCTACCAGTCACCTTGAGGTTTCCTCAGGTGGAGAGAGACCCGACTTCTGACCGTGATTTCACCCAATATTTTTTGACTGTCGCTTATATAATTTGTTTTTTAAGTGATAGAACTTTTCTGTTATATTTGATGTAGCAATACTGCCAGCCAGGTTTTGGTTATGAAATACATGTGCTTATTCTGTGTTTATTTTCAGGTTTTCTGGTTTTATCTTGGCCAGAAATCTGTGACTAAAGAAAAGCTGTTGTTATGAAGAATTTTGTAATTGGCAAAAGAATACCGGAGAAAGCTTTTTTTCATATTCTGGTTCATTTTTGTTGTGTACAACAAGTCCAGAATTCACTGCTCTGTTAAAGGCACAGTCATTTTTTAATGTTTTCGCATTTTGTACATATAATTTGTGTTCAAATAACAAAATATAATTTTTGTCCAAATGAAGTTTTCTGAGCCAATTTTATAGTATGGAATGCGCCACGGCCTGGATTCCTCAAGTGTTAATCCCTTCTCCCAGTCTTACCTGGCCAGGGCAAACATGTAGCCACCTACATGTGACCAGACTTAATATTTGCAGAACAAGCGGAAGTCATTGCTTACCAAGCCCGTGGCTTGTATACTTCTGTCTCTGCTGGGCAATGTAATGCCAGAGAGGATTGGTGGTCCTGAATAAAAGCAGCACTCCGCATACCCATGTTCTATGGGACACTTTTTTTCTTTTGTTGACCAATTTGAAACAAGCCAAATAGGGTGACCATCTTTCGGATTGGTGGCCTGGGATAAAAGGAGCGGTCAGTACCCATGCAGTCTTCTACCAGACAGTTTTTTTTCATCATTGAATAAGTTACTGCCAGTCAACACTGGTCGGACATGTGCTGAGGATGTTTTTAGGACTGGTGGCCGGGGAAAAAAAGTGTGGTCAGTAGCCAGGCTTCTACTGAACACTTTTTTGTCTACGTTAACCAAGTTGCTGCCGGTCAACATTGGCCGGAAAGGTGCTGAGGACATTTTTAGGACTGGTGGCCGGGGATGAAAAGAGTAGTGAATCCCAGGCCTCTACCGGACACTTTTTTGTCTTCGTTGACCAGGTTGCTGCCAGTCAACATTGACCAGGCAGATGCTGAGGATGTTTTTAGGACTGGTGGCCGGGGATGAAAAGAGTAGTGAGTCCCAGGCTTCTACCGGACACTTTTTTGTCTTCGTTGACCAGGTTGCTGCCAGTCAACATTGACCGGACAGGTGCTGAGGATGTTTTTAGGACTGGTGGCCGGGGATGAAAAGAGTAGTGAGTCCCAGGCTTCTACCGGACACTTTTTTGTCTTCGTTGACCAGGTTGCTGCCAGTCAACATTGACCGGACAGGTGCTGAGGATGTTTTTAGGACTGGTGGCCAGGGATGAAAAGAGTGATCAGTACTCCGCCTTCTACCGGGCACTTTTTTGTCTTCATTGACCAAGTTCATGCCGGTGAACATTGGCCGGATGAGTGCTGGTCACCTTTTTGAGGCGGGTGACCAGGGAGGAAACAAAGACTTGGTGGCCAAGCCCTTCCCGAACATAATTTGGTGATTGGTTGCCAATGGAAAAACTAAGACTCTGTGGCCGGGGACTTAATAGTGATCTTTTGGGGACCTTTGGCCAGCTGCTTTCCAGTGGCCGGGCTGGCCAGGCAGGTGCCGAGCAAAAATCAGGCATTGGCCAGTGTCGGGCCAAAATTTTGTGCTGCCTGGGCCGTCAACCGATAAGCAGACGACAAAGGAAGACACACGTTCGTTTGCTTTAGAACATATTTTTATTAAACGAGGGCGTCCGCCAGTTTCTAAATTTCAAGTAAAAGGGTATAATCGTTCACATATCTGGGTAAAATCCCTTTTTATCGCGATTATCTCGCCCGACGACAGCCTTTCGTTAGGCGTTTCCCGTGTTTTTGCGTTCAGTGCACCACCTGGGAGCGGCGTCGCGAACCAGATAGCAGACGGCGAACGGGCGGATATAGGCCATAGGAAATGCACGTCTGCCATTTTAGAGCGCAGCTCTTAGAGGCCCGTTCCCGGCTTGAGCGGCGTCGGCGTCGGCGTAACCAAGGTCATCCCAAGGTCACGCGACCCCCAAAGGTCATCCCAAGGTCACGTGGCCCCCAAGGTCACCTCAAGGTCACGTGACCCCTCCCCCAGGGTCACGTGACCCCCAAGGTCACGTGACACCCAGTCACGTAACCCCCCGAGGTCACGTTGTAGGAGCCCGCAACAATGGCCGCAGCACGGAGCTCGGGTCACGAGCTCCGTGACGCGGGTCACGCGCAAATTAAAAACGTGCGGGCAGTCGGAGCCCGAGCACCAATCGATTCGGTCGTGTTCTTTTCCCCATAAATGGTGACCCGGAATCTGAAGGCTCCCCGTCGCCTTCTCTAGCAGCCTCAACCAACATGGATCAAGGCAACGCCTGGCGACGGCGCGCCACTTCAGTCCTCTGACGCCAACCTCGCAGCGGTCAACTTGCGCCTTCCCCCTTTTTGGCCGAAGAACCCGCGAGTTTGGTTCACCCAAGTCGAGGCGCAGTTTCATCTTCGCCGCATCACTACCCAGCTCTCACGATTCTACCACGTCGTTGCCTCTCTGCCGCCAAACGTGGCCGACGAAATCGACGACGTGCTGACGGAGCCACCGCGTGAGGACGCATATGATCACTTGAAAAGCATTCTGCTCGAACGAACAACGGCATCGGAGCGGTCACGAATCCAGCAACTTCTGACAGCCCAGGAGCTAGGAGATCGCCGCCCATCACAACTTCTCCACCAAATGCGACAGTTGCTGGGTCCCCAAGCCACCGATTCCCAAGACCGTATACTGCGGGAGCTCTTTCTTCAAAAACTTCCGCAAGGAATGCGCATGGTTCTTGCAGCTGCTGACGACATGCCGCTAGATCGTCTCGCCACGCTGGCGGATCGGACTGCTGAATATTCAGCCCCTTCTATTGCTGCTGTGGCATCTCACGAGCCTCACGAGCCCCAGCCCTGGCAAGCAACAGTCGCCGAGATCAAGGCAAGCATAGCAGAGCTTTCCTGCGCTGTGGCCGCCATGAAGGCGTCAGACGAAAGACCTCGACAATCCAGGCGCGGCTCCCCTCACGCCCGTTCAGCCTCGCGACGAGCCTCGCGGTCAAGCAGCAGAGCCCTGTGCTGGTACCACCGGCGTTACGCGGAACGGGCCACACACTGCCATCAACCATGCTCCTGGTCGGAAAACACCGAGGCCCGGCACTAGCAGCGGCGAGTGACGATGGCCAACACACAAGCCGCCTTTTCTACGTTGTTGACCAAATCTCTGGTCACCGCTTCTTAGTGGACACCGGGGCCGAGGTGAGCGTCTTGCCTGCGTCACGACTTGACCGTCAGCAAGTGCAACATACCGCGCCCCTACGAGCCGTCAACAGCTCGGCAATTGCCACTTTTGGCCAGAGATCCCTAACCATTGACATAGGACTAAGGCGACTTTTCCGGTGGGTCTTCATTGTCGCGGATCTCCGTCAAGCCATACTGGAAGCGGACTTCCTGGCAAACTTTGGCCTTGCCGTCAACATCCGTGGCAGAAGCCTCACCGATGCCACCACATCCTTGACCATCCAGGGTATCCTGTCGTCATTCAACGCTTCCCCGATGCGTCCCCTGGCGACGACGTCGAGGTATGAAGCCCTCCTCACAGAATACCCTGCCATAACCCGGCCCTGCAATGCGGAGGTACCAACCAAGCACGGTGTGACACATCACATCATCACCAGTGGCCCGCCCATCTCCGCGCGTCCTCGCCGCCTATTTGGCGAGCGACTAAACATCGCGCGTCGAGAGTTCGATGTCGGTGACGTCACTGATGACGTCACCGACATCCGCATCGTCATCGTCATCATCGCTGATGACGTCATCGGAGCCCGCATCGTCATCGTCACTTATGACGTCATCAGTGACGTCACTGATGACCTCACCGGCATCCGCATCGTCATCATCATCATCACTGATGACGTCATCAGTGACGTCACTGATGACGTCACCGGCATCCGCATCGTCATCGTCATCATCACGGATGACGTCATCAGTGACGTCACTGATGACATGATCGGCATCGTCACGTGACCCCCCAAGGTCACGTGACCCCCCCAGGTCACTTCACCCCCCCAGTACCCTTCCCTCCTCCTCCTCAAGAGCTGCGCTCTAATTCGGTGTTACAGGGAGTTGTAAACGGCTTTCACTTTTTTGTTATCTTTCTAATAATTCGCTACTCCCGAGTTGACGTCTAGAAAAAATAGGCAAAAAACTTTGGAATAAACGACGTTGTGTGCCCAATTTCAGGTATGTATGTTTGAAATTCGATTTTTGCTAGGCGTGCCAAATGTGAAAGTTTTAATGGCCGCACCCTGTATATTTAAGCGTCAATATCGTACAAAAACGTGTTTTTACGACTCGAAATGGACCTGCGAACATCGCGCCTTCACAAACGGTAAAATATTTTTTGCCCTTTTTCAACGTTCCCACATAAAAATGAAATACAGTAGTTCCACCGTGTTCTATTTATTGATTATTTAAAATTTATTATAGGCGGCAAGCTACATTGGAGGAGAAAGCAACACTTCTAAACATACCAGCAGGCGTCGTAAATTTTTAATGTGTAGAAATCGGCAGACGTCGTATTGATTCGGGGCCTTCATTGGCCTATATGAGCGTCCCGCCCTTTCGGAACCAGCAGATGACCATGACCTTTCGCGCTCGTTGTGTTAGATAGGACGGCCCGTGACAGTAAAGCGAGCAGAGCACCCTGTGTCACGAGGAGTGAAATGGTACGAATGTGTCGTTGACGCGGCGAACATCTCTCTCCGCGGAGGTCCGATAGCACCGAAGGGTTATCTCTTTTGGAAACAGCAAAGCCCGGAGACTGACATTAAAAACGAGCGTGTTGGTAAATATGCTTGTCTTTATTCTGCCCGGAGACTACTTGGGTCGAAGTCAGCCTCCTTGTCAACTATAACCGTTTGTGAAGAGGCCTTCTTCCGAGATGAAAAGTTAGTACAGGCTGACGTGTTCTTTTGAAAAAGGGAAGAGGAAAGAGAAAGTTTGAGTAACTGCAGTAACTACCTCGAAAGCTCCTCTCCCGATATGAGGCTCGAGACATGTTACGTCTCGGTTACCTTCTCGCGCATCGCTGCTCGAATCTATTCTTCACTTAGTTCTGCACAGCTACTGTTCCGCACAGCCGTCGTGGTTGTGCGTAATAGAATGAAGAACAGATTTGAGCATCACCTGGACACCGTCATCCTGCCAGGCTTCTGTGTCGTGCGACTGGGCTCGGCATCGGTCAGTAAGACTTTTTTTTTTTTTTTTTTTTTTCGAGTGTGTTTTTTCGCCCCGCTGAACTTTGTTTCTCGGGAGCGGTTTTGCTTAACCTTTTTTTTTTTTTAATGTTTGATGACTAACTGTTTGTCAGCATTGTTTAGATGGGTTTATTTCGTCGTGGCGTAGCGGCCTGACGGTGCTGTAGAGAGCGTGTTCGCACGCATTCGGTTGTGGCCCGTTTAGGGAATGCCCGGAGGAGTTGGTTTTTGTTCTTGCCATGTGCGGCTGAGGTTTTTCGTCTTTATTAAATTATTGATTTTTTTTTTGTTTTACCTTTACGTGCCGTCGACTTCTTTGTCTGACTCTCCACCAGGCGTGGACCTATCGCTTTGCCACCGCTCGAACCTAAATCATTTTTTTTTTCTAATTTTTAACGCAATTTTTGTTAGGATGGGGATTGGGTAATTATTTATTTATATTTATTCCCTACCCCTCTCCGTGACACTTTCTCCTTGTGTTTCGGATCGTTTCTGTGTCATCACTTTTGTGTATTACGGAAGTGAAAGGATATTCCCTGGTGATCTGTGCGATGTGCGGTGAACAAACCCTAGCGTTTGGTTTCGGAAAGAATTGCATATAATATATCAAAGATGTGGTGACTTTTTATGTCTTAGTAATATGACAGCTAATAACTAGTCATGCTAGTTTACAGTGAAAGGTTTATGAATCGAAACAATACAACGTCTGCTCCTCTTGGATATTGAAGGTCTACTAGGCCTTCTGATTTGTTTAGATATGTTCTCGTGATTTCCTGCTTTTATCAAAACATAAGTAACTATTCAATACCACGAAATACGTTTATAATTGATTAAAAAACGCAGACAAAAATTCGAGAAAACGTTTTTTACAATTCGTAGAAACGCATGTGTGACTTAGGTCTTGCAAAACGAAGACGGCTTTTTTCGATATTGAGGCTTAAATATAGAACATACAAACAAAATACACACTTTCTCGACTTGATTTTCGAGTAGAAAACTACCATATCTACATTTTAACAAAAAAAATAAAAAATGGGTTTTTTGAGAAAATCGATTTTAAAATTGGTACTTTTTGGTTTTCGCATAACATTAACATAAACGTCCCGCAAAGGATATTGTATACAGCTGAGTCATTTTATAATACATATAAAGAGTATTTTTGGGCTCTCCGTAGGCATACAAATTATTTTTGCAACCCAAGTAGATCGCCAGTAATTAATTGTCAAATTTCGTCAACAATTGACCGAGGGGGTGTGTTTGACATTTTTATAAAAAAAAAGTAAAACGCCTAAAATTATTTCGTGGTATTAGAGCGTTTTAAATATTCTCACAGAGTGCTTAAAAAAGTTAATATAATGTGGACTGAAAATCCATGGCGGGAGATCGAGCGAAACATCCGACCCACGCCGCATGTGAAAAACACCGCTTTCCGCCGCGGCCTCTTTTAAAATTCGTAAGTCGAGAACAAAAAATCTGACGAACTTGCGGTTTGTGGCTAATGCGTTTTTAGAGACAACGCCATAACATGTATTTTTTTCAGCGAAATTAAAAATTCGACCCTTTTTGCCTGCACGATTTGAGATGAAACCACCCATATATATATATATATATATATATATACATACAACACGGGCACTTCACACCATCGTACGTGGTATCCGAAGAGGATATGGACGAATATGTGCAGATGAATGAACCGTATTTAATCCAATGAATCAAAGAATCAAAGTTTTCTTTGATGCTTTGATTCATTTGATTAAGTATGGTTCATTCATCTGCACATATTCGTTCATATATATATATATATATATATATATATATATATATATATATATATATATATATATAGGTAAAGTAAGGTAAATATGAAAACAATGGACCGGGAAAAGTTAATAAGTGAAAGATGCGTACTGTCGGAGTTACTAATTCGAAGTTTATTACGACGTTTCGAGCGGGGACCGCTCTTCATCAGGTAGCGAGTATACAGCCCGCGAATGTTTATATACCCCTAAGAAGAAATTAGAGGGAGTAAAGTGCCGTAGAAAATGGAAACAGCGTTGACAAAACAGATAGATTACACAGAAAGGAGAGGGCACCAAAACTTGACAATCATCAAAAAAAAAAAAAAAAAAAAAGAACGCAAAAGAAGATTATTTACGCTCGCGCAAAAAAAAAAAAAAAGTTGTTGGTGGAGAGAATATTTCCTCTCACACACAAAAAATAAAAAAAATAAAAATAAATATAAAAAAGGGGGTGGCTCGTCTTCAAACCAGAAATAGGATACATGTGACCACCGACGCCCCCAAATCCCGTGACATTCCTTTGTGCTAGAGGTCGAAGTTAAACACTTTGGGGGATTTTTCTTTGGATAAGGAGTGGTAGGGATGTGACAGTCTATGCCTGCCTGAGATTAACCGCTTGAGCCGCATTTATCCGTTTTGGAGGTTCTCTTCGGACTTAAACGTATTAGGATGTGGTTTAACTATCGATTGTTAAGTTTAAAGATCTCCTAGTGTCTTCAGTGTGTGCATCTAGAGAAGCTCAAGGGCGGAGAGGATCAGCTCTCCAACGAGCCAGCTGCAAACTAAACAGCCTTCCCGGACTTTCATTAATGCCCTGGTTGAAGGTATTAAACTTATAAATAAAATATGATTCTTTTTGCTCTCTTTCAATTTTTGTGCTGAAGCCTGATTCCAAAATTACAACAGAAATGTGCTTGATTGAGTGATTAGAAAGAGACAGGTGCTTTGAGAGCGGAAGGTCGGGGAGTGTTTGTGCGTGACATTTGTGGTTGTTAAAGCGTAGTCTGAAAGCCAAATTAGTCTGTCCGACGTACTGTTTATTACAGACATTGCAGTGCAGGAGATAAATCACGTTTGACGTGCCGCAATCGTAGCTACCCCTTATGTTCCACGTGAACTCTGAATTTGTGCTCGTGGCGTTCTTTGTTTCTAACATGTGCTTGCATACTTTACACCTGGGCTTTCGGCATGGTCGGCAACCTAGGTTTGCGGGAGTGGTAGTTTTTGATTTTACTAAGACGTCCCGGACAGCACAAAAATTGAAAGAGAGCAAAAAGAATCATATTTTATTTATAAGTTTAATACCTTCAACCAGGGCATTAATGAAAGTCCGGGAAGGCTGTTTAGTTTGCAGCTGGCTCGTTGGAGAGCTGATCCTCTCCGCCCTTGAGCTTCTCTAGATGCACACACTGAAGACACTAGGAGATCTTTAAAGGGGCACTGACACCCCAAAGGTCGTATTCTTTTTTATTGTCTAAAACGATGCAAGTTGTAGTCATAAACACGCAAAAAAAAAACCGCATCGCGAAAAAAAAATTTCCCCGCGCGCGCGCGCGCCTTTTTATTTTTGGCGTTTATATTTCCCGCGCTCACCTCCTTGCTTCTTTTGATCGGTGACGTCAAAAATCAGGAAATTTAGAAGCTTTGTAGGCGACCTTTCTATAACATTTAATAACGGCAATCGTAAAACATGTTTTTTAACGCAATTGCGAACGCACAACGGCCTTTCTTTTTGAAATACCGAAAATAAGATTTCGGTGTGATGTCGCTTCCTGGATTTGTATGCTCCCTCGGAAAACTTGGCGGCGCTCGAGCAGAGGATTATCGGCGAGTCGGGGACGAAACCGGTTTTTTTTCCCGCGCCGGCACCCTTCTATCCCGCCTGCTCGCCTCCTCCTCGCTTCGGGCCGCGGTAGCAACGGCGCTTAGCTTCACAGCGTGGAGCGGAGGTCCGAAAGAAAGTCAAGTCGCAGGAGACCGCAAGATTTGACTCACTGCACTGGCGCGGATCGCGCGGGAACTTCAAATTCGGCATTTGGAAATTGTTTTTTTAATTCAGAAATACTGAATTCCCAAGTTTCAAATTTTGAGGGTAATGTCCAGGCATCGTTTTCAATCGTTTCGGATAGTAAAATAAAATATGATTTTGATGTGTCAGTGCCCCTTTAAACTTAACAATCGATAGTTAAACCACATCCTAATACGTTTAAGTCCGAAGAGAACCTCCAAAACGGATAAATGCGGCTCAAGCGGTTAATCTCAGGCAGGCATAGACTGTCACATCCCTACCACTCCTTATCCAAAGAAAAATCCCCCAAAGTGTTTAACTTCGACCTCTAGCACAAAGGAATGTCACAGGATTTGGGGGCGTCGGTGGTCACATGTATCCTATTTCTGGTTTGAAGACGAGCCACCCCCTTTTTTTATATTTATTTTTATTTTTTTATTTTTTGTGTGTGAGAGGAAATAATCTCTCCACCAACAACTTTTTTTTTTTTTTTTTTTTTTTTTTTTA